>NC_080788.1:143162092-143284592 GCF_028018385.1 Neofelis nebulosa
TGGTTTATGTGTATTTCTTTTTGTGTGAGAGTTCTGCTTTTCTGTGCTTTTGAGCGTGTTTTTATGGGTGCTGCCCCAGGAGCCTCTGGGGATATTGGTTAATACATGTACCTGTTCCATGCTTCTGTTTCCAGGTCGGAATCTGAATTCAGAAGCGTATCAGGCACCAGGGGGTTGGGGGGGAGGGTTTGTGTGCCTGTGGGACCTGACGGCCAACCTGGCCCTGTGCACGGGGAGGTTGCTGCCGAGAGCACACGGCTGGGCTCCCTCCTGTCCTGCATCCGTGGACACTGGCCTGCTGCTTGGCCAACGTTCAGGGAAAAGCCTGGCTTGTAGGTGAATGGCGCCCCTGGAGGGAACCCTGAAGCCATGATACTGCAGCCACCTGTCACCAAGTCTTCTAGAGCCAGCCAGGTGCCTCCAGAGCCAGGCAGCCCGATGTGCCTAATGTGCTGACTTCTGTCCCGAGGAAGCAAAGTTCAGAGAGAGTCTCCTGACTTCACTATATTCCTCCCTCCCTCCCTCTGTCCCATCCACAGGAATCTGTGTGTCTCTTTTTTTTTTAAACGTTTATTTATTTAGTTTTGAGAGACAGAGACAGCACGAGCAGGAGAGGGGCTGAAAGAGAGGGAGACCCAGAATCCGAAGCAGGCTCCAGGCTCCAAGCTGCCAGCGTAGAGCCCGACGCGGGGCTCGAACTCACGAGCTGTGAGATCACGAGCTGTGAGATCACGAGCTGAGCCGAGGTCAGACGCCCCACTGACTGAGCCCCCCAGGCGCCCCTGTGTGTCTCCTGTTAACAGGGTCTGGCACTTGGCTGTGACAAGCACCCCATCTGCCTTCACGTCTAATGTCTGCAGCTTGCGTATTGTTGTAGTTCCTCACCCGTGCTCACACCGTTCCACGGCACGGCTGGGCCTGGCCTTCTCCATAGTGAGGGTTGGGCGCTTCAGCGAGGAACAGCTCTCTATCTGCAGGCCCCACACCCCCTATTTTTCCTAGCCTGCTGCCTTCAGAGGTCCTCTGAAAATTATTTGTCGATTTGGGCCAAATTTCTACCTTCCGAGACTCACCTTTTCAAAACCCAATCCTGATGGGGTGGTGGCTCTTCTCAGATTCCTGGGACAAGGCACCCGACTTCAGCATGTGCCTTAGTTCTCTGTGCTGAGAAATGGGCTTCCTGATCCCTGCCAGCGAGATGGTCTGGGTCGTTGTGCCTTGTGGTGTGAACTCCAGCACTCTCCCCGACCCTGTGGGGAAGTGATGTTTCCCCTCCCCCACATGCAGATACATCTGCGGGGTGTCCCCCGATGCTGTTACCCCCCATGCCTTTTGGGGTTCACCTTCTCTGCTCCTTTCTGACATGCTCAAGAGTGTTGCCTGGCTTCCTAAGTGAATGATAACTGTGGGTTAGAATTGATACAACAGAGAATAATTTTGGTGGTTTGGGCCTGCTGACTTTCTCAGTGGTGCCTTGGCAGGTGCCCCCCCACTCCCAGGTCACATATGCTCGAGGGCATTTCCGAGGCTGAAGACAACAAACCCCTCTGGGGATAGATAGCCTGAGAAAGTCAATCTAATGAATGTTGTTTAACTATATCCACATGATGAGTCCTTTTTTGATCTACTGTAACTAGAAACAGTAACTGAGGCTGGCGAATTAGCATCTGAACCTAGTGGCCTTTTGGAGGGACCAAATAGCATTCAGGTGTTTCTGGGAGTTTCTCCCCTGCTAGGAGCCTCTTGGTGACCCTTTCTGGTTGATTATGCACTCCCAGGGTGCATGGCCCTCTTCCCTGGCCAGACAATGGGTTCTACAATTTGTCTGGCTCAGGGATTTCTTCCAAACCAACGAGACTCAAGAGTGTCAAGATTTAGGGCCTGTTTGAAACGGGTGGGTTGGGAGGGGGGAACACAGGCTTCTCCGCAGGGTTGCTGAAAGTTTCAAGGGTCAAGGAAATAATATAAACCTTTGAATAGAGGCTCCCGAATTGTTTGTTTGGAGTTCCCAGTGCCTAGCATCTCAGTTACCAACTGCTTTGTTGTTACAAGTTGCTTTTCTTCAGCTAAACATTCTCACCGGAGGGATGAAGCTTTTCTAAGTGTAACAATTCTCTCCTGATCCATTGCTAGCAAGGGGAGAGTGGGCAGAGGGCCCTTTAGCCAGAGGATCTCTAATTCACTCTGCCAAAAAATCCATTCCACACTGTCAGCCCCACGTCTTTCTCCTCAAGGCGAAATAAATTAGGTGCTGCCCTTGGAAACGAAGTACGCTGTTTGGCCCGGGACGCTTCGTTAGCTACCTTTCTTGAGAAAAGATGATTAATCTTGTTATGCCCCTCGAAAGGGGTAGGGATATGGCTGAACCAGTTTTGCGTGCTTTTAAATACCAACTCTAGGGGCGCCTGGGTGGCTCAGTCGGTTGAGCGTCCAACTTCGGCTCAGGTCATGATCTCACAGTTTGTGAGTTCGAGCCCTGTGTTGGGCTCTGTGCTGACAGCTGGAGCCTGGAACCTGCTTCGGATTCTGTGTCTCCTTCTCTCTCTGCCCCTCCCCCACTTGTGCTCTGTCTCTATCAAAAAAATAAATCTAAAAAAAAAAAAAATTTAAACCTACATTTCTTTAAAAAAAAATAAATACCAACTCTTGTCAATTTTGTGTTTCTCGGTGAGGAAGCAACACGTGACAGTTTTGTGCAAGAGAAATACTGGCTTTGATTTCAGGGGGAAAAAATACAACAGTTTTGCTTAGCTTAAAAAAAAATCTTCGGGGACGCCTGAGTGGCTCAGTCAGTTAAGCGTCCGCCTTCGACTCAGGTCACGATCTCATGGTTTGTGGGTTCGAGCCCCACGTCGGGCTCTGTGCTGACAGCTCAGAGCCTGGAGCCTGCTGCGGATTCTGTGTCTCCCTCTCTCTGTGCCCTTTCCCCCCACTCATGCTCTGTCTCTCCAAAATGAATAAACGTTAAAGAAAATTAAAAAATCTTCAAGGCAACAATTCAAATGGGTATACATTTGTATGGATTTTCGGTTGTAGAAGAGAGAATCTGGTGGATTATCAGGACTGACAGACATAACTACCTGTTAGAGAGAGAGGTATAGAGATGTAAAAAGACTGTAAACTTGGCATATAAGTTATTGCATCGAGTTAGTAATTTGCATACTAATCCAAATCAATAACTAGTTATCAGCTAAAGTGAACAAAACCTTGGACATCCTGAATACTTAGGTTTATGCTCCAGAACATCTGGCCCAGGGTCCCCTTTGCACGGAGCATGGAGGGGCTGGTGCCCGGGCTTTGAGGCTCTGGGGACTGCCAGCCTGAGGGCCAGCCGGGACCCAAGGGGGCCACCGTCCTGTGTCTGACACACCTGTAGCCTTCTGCAGTGTTTTGCGTTGCTCCTAAGTAACTTCTAAGAGACCACACTGTTCTCTCCCCAAACACTGAAGGATAAAGAGGGATGATGGCAACGTTTGCCGTTTTCATGGAAATTCCCAGAAGGAGAGGGCCTGCAAGGATTCAAGGCAGAGCTGATCTTCACTTTATTTCATTTTAAATGTTGTATTTATTTATTTTGAACGAGAAGGAGAGAGAACCCAAGCAGGGAAGGGGCAGAGAGAGGGAATCCCAAGCAGGCTCCACGCTGTCAGCATGGAGCCCAACGTGGGGCTCGATCGTACGGCCCTGGGATCGTGACGTGACCCGAAATCAAGAGTTGGACGCTTAACCCACTGATCCACCCAGGTGCCTCCAGAAATTCATCTTTAAATAAGAACCCAAAAAAGAAGGTCAAAGGAACCAATTTTATTATAAAGCATTTTTTTAATTAGTCTTTTTTTTTTAATATATGAAATTTATTGTCAAATTGGTTTCCATACAACAAGGAAGTCTTAAAAACAAAGAATGGAGTCTGTTAAAATACAGGTTAAAGCTGTTTTACAGAACATGGCAGCTTGCAACATGCAACCCGTTCAAGCCCTTCCAATTCCCCTCCCTTCCCCCCCCACCCCCCAAGCTCCATGAATCCTACAGCACATGGACCAGTCAGCTCCCAGCCATGAAGATGTCTTTCCCCACATTCCTGGGCCACGACTGTACCTCTGTAGAATGGCCATCAAGCAGGCGGGGGTCTCAGTGGTCCTTATTATAGCAAAGGCAAACTCCGAGTGACTTTGTGCTAGACACAGTACTAGGTCGATAGGCTCTTTAATGTCCCAGCAGTCCTGTGGCGGGCAGGCTGACTTACTCAGGTTTACAGGTAGAACAGCTGAGGCTCAGAGAGGCAGAGTAATTTGCTCAAGGCCACACAGTTAGGGAGGCGCAGAACCAGCTGTTTCAGACTCTGGTTGGTTTGATTCCAGAACTTTCCTGTACAACCCACAGCTCCGAGTTTTGAGCATTGCCTCATCATTTTGAAATCCGTGAGTCTGAATTTCCCCCGGTGCTTAAACAGGTCTGTGAGGCTTTGTTTTAGAAACAAACTGTACGTCTTCAAATACGCTAACACTGCATCCCTTGTCGTGCCACGGTGAACACAGGCTTATTTTAGAGAAAATTGTAATGATCTCTTTTTCGTGTACAAACAATGGTTTCTTCTTGTCTGCCTTTGTTAAAATGGGAATGAATAGATATTTATCTTCAGGAGCAGAATAGCAGCTTTGGAATACTTTCTGCAGCATTGACTAGTTGGCAGAATTAGAGATTCGTAGACTAACCCCTAAGTGATCAATGGGGGGACATTTCTGAGTTGCCTTTTGTTGGGTTTTCATAAACTAAGAGGATGTGTAGGGTGTTTGTGATTTATCTCCTTTCTCTGTATGGGCTGAAAGGTAAACCACGTTGGTGATGCTGGCATTGCTTCTGTCATGGAGATGCTTATAAGAGGAGCATTTTTTTTTCATTCATGTGAAATTCACATAGAGTGTTCTGTTAGTTTCAGGTATGCAATGTGGTGATTCAACAATTCTATCCACGACTCTGTGCTCATCATAATCCTAACCTGTTTCACCTGTTCCCCCCCCCCCCCCACCTCCCCTCCGGCAGCCATCAGTTTATTCTTTATATTTAAGAGTCTGGCTTTTCGTTTGTGTCTTTTTTCTTTGCTCGTTTGTTTCTTAAATCCCACACGTGAACAGAATCTGACTGAATTATTTCACTTGGCACGATATACTCCACTTGCATCCATATTGCTGCAAGTGGCAAGATTTCATTCTTTCTGATTGCCGAGTAATACTCCCTTGTACATATAGACCACATCTTCTTTATCCATTCGTCTCTTGAGGGATGCTTAGGTCGCTTCCATATCTTGGCTATAGTAAATAACGCTGCAGTAAACATAGGGGTCCATTTATCTTTTTGAATTACTGGTTTTGTTTTCTCTGGGTGAATACCCAGCAGTGGAATTACTGGGTTGTAGGGTAGTTCTGTTTTTAGTTCCAGTGGTTGTACCAGTTTGCATTCCCGCCCATAGTGCCCGAGGGTTTTTTTTCCTACATCCTCACCAACACTTGTTTCTTGTGTTGTTGATTGTAGCCATTCTGGCAGAGGTGAGGTGATATCTGACTGTAGTTTTGATTTCTTTTTTCCTGGTGATGAGTGATGTGGAGCATCTTTTCACGCGTCTGTTGGCCATCTGGATGTCTTCTTTGGCAAAATGTCTGTTCCCGTCCTCTGAGTTTTTTTGAGGGATGTTGAGTTATATTAGTTCTTTATATATTTTGGATATTAACTCCTTACCAGATAATTTCATTTGTAAATTCTCCCATCCCATTGCCTCTCTGTTTTGTGGATCATTTCCTTAGCTATGTAAAAGCTTCCTATTTTGGTGCAATCCCAATAGTTTAATTTTGCTTTTGTTTCCCTTGCCACAGCAGACATGTCTAGAAAGAGGTTGTTATGGCTGATGTCAGAGAAATTAGTGCCTGTGTCTTCTATGACTTTCATGTTTTCAGGCCTCACGTTTTGGTCTTTCATCCATTTTGAGTCTATTTTTGTGTATGGCGTAAGAAAGTGGTCCAGGTTCATTCTTTTGCATGTTACGATCCATTTCTCGGACTGTCTTTTTCCCATTGCATGTTGTTGCCTCCTTTGTTATAGATCAATTAACCATACAAGTGTGGGTTTATTTCTGAACTCTCTAGTCTGTTCCGTTGATCTGTGTGTTTACTTTTGTGTCAATACCAAACTGTTTTGATTATTACAACTTTGTAGTATATCTTGAAGTCTGGAATTGTGATGCCTCCAGCTTTGTTTTTCTTTTCTTTTTAAGCTTATCTATTTTGAGAAAGAGAGACTGTGAGCAGGGGAGGGGCAGAGAGAGAGGGAGAGAGAATCCCAAGCAGTCTCTGTGCTCTCAGTGCAGAGCCCAACGTGGGGCGTGATCTCACGAACCATGAGATCATGACCTGAGCCAAAATCAAGAGCTGGGTACTTAACCAACTGAGCCACCCAGGCACCCCTGCTTTTCTTTTTCAAGGTTGCTTTGGCTATTTGGGGTCTTTGGTGGTTCTGTACAAATTTTAGGATTATTTGTTCCAGTTCTGTGAAAGATGCTATTGGTATTTTGATAGGAATTACATTAAATCTGTGGATTATATTGGGTAGTATGGACATTTGAACAACATTGGTTTCTCCAATCCATGAGCATGGTATATCTTTCCATTTGTTTCTGTCATCTTCAATTTCTTTTATCAGTATTTTATAGTTTTCAGAGTACAAGCTTTTCACCTCCTTGGTTAAAATTTTCCTAGGGATTTTATTCTTTTTGGTGCAGTTATATAAATAGTGTTGCTTTCCTCATTTCTGTTCCTGCTGCTTCATTGTTAGTTTATATAAATGCAACAGATCTCTTTGTTAATTTTGTATCCTGCAACTTTGCTGAGTTCATTTCGTGTTTGCTGGGAGGTAAAAGGCGGCTCGTGGAAGATAGGGATCTGAAGGAGCGAGAATGTGGGTATTGCCCTGTGGCAAGTACTTCTCACGGGATGCCTGTTGACACTTCAGAGCACAAATGTCCACATCACGTGTTCTTTTACTTCTCGCTCACCCTTGCCTTTTCTGCCTCATTTCTCATACAGTGTTTGTTGCGTGGGCTTTCGTTACATCCCCTCCTTTTGGAGGTTTATTACCGATATCAAATGCTGTCGGTGGAAGGTGAAGTGTGGCCGAGATCTGACCGGATTCCCACAACACGCCGTCTGTAGGCAGACACGTACCCCTGGTGCTGGAGATGCACACCCGGAGGTCTTAGCCCTGGATGCTCAGCTCACCCAGCGCCTCTGGTGACATCTGGAGTCCAGCTCTTGTGTTCCTGGTCCCCGGGTTTTCTCCACCCCCCCCCCACCCCCCCAGTTCGGCCCAGCTTTGGAAGCTGTATATTTTGTTTGAAATGAGGAGAGCTTAGGTTGAAATGGTATGGTTGTGAGACTCCGGTACAAAACAGACTTCTAACGGGGAGGACACACGGCCAATTCCGAGGAGAGGAAGGAGTCCACTGCCGCGCGGATTTGCGTGCCCGTCTTTCTGCTCTGGGCCCTTCACTTTGACACTGGAGGTCAGGGGTCACACCGTCTGGTCCATCTTGCATCACCTGCGTGTGATTTTGTGACGTCAGGCTTTGACCACTTGAAACATACCGGCTCGCTGGATTGCGCAGCTCTTGAGTTTGTGCAGATGCGGCGTGTGCCTCGGTTGTTCCTTCAAGTGGAAATGGTGTTTCCTGAAGAACGTTCGCAGCTCAGCTTTGCCGCGAGATGGCCGGTGCGCTTTGGTCAGTGCAGCAAATGTGCTGTATGTACACGTGCCGTTTGTCACTCACAAGAGTAGAGACGTGCTCTTAAGGGTGGAGTTTCACTAAAATTAGTATCTCTTGCGGCTTCAGCAAGGACATTCTTACATGCACTTGGCGTTTTTTTCTGTAAGTGGCGGCAAAGAGCACAGTGGCCCAGTGTCGCCACCTGGACCCGGCTAAGGTCCCCGAAGTTCGACCCACTGCTCCTTTTCACGTGTGGACGCAGGGACAGAGGCAGATGAAATCTTGGTGTTACGATGGCAATGGTTTTGGCCTCACGGACTTCCTGAAGGGCTCTCAAGGGTCTTGGATCTTCCATTGATTGATTGATTGATTGATCTATCTATTTATATGTTTATTTCTGAGACAGAGAGAGAGAGAGAAAAAAAACGAGCGAGTGGGGAAGGGGCAGAGAGAGAAGGAGACACAGAATCCGAAGCAGGCTCCAGGCTCTGAGCCGTCAGCACAGAGCCCGACGCGGGGCTCGAACTCACGAACCATGAGATCACGACCTGAGCCGAAGTCAGACTCTTAACCGACTGAGCCTCCCAGACGCCCCTGGATCTTCCCTTTAGAACCACTGCCCGAGTGTTAGAAACAGCTCTTAATGCAGCACCTCCCTGAAGGGTCAGCTTCGTGGCAGGTAATGCTGAAGATCCCAAAAAGGAATGTCACGGTCCGTGTTTTCAGGGAGGTCACAGTGTGCTGGAGACTGGGTGAAGTAAGTGTGGTGATCATGCTCAGCCAAGGTGATGCCCTGCAAATACGCGGAAGAATCACCCAGCCCAGCTCGCGGCTGCAGTGCTGGCAATGAGAGGTGTTTCTCTGGGGAAATAGCAATGATGAGATGAGCTTCGAAGAGAAGGAAGCCAGGTAAGGGACAGGGGAAGAAGGTGTCCCCCAAAGGCAGGTGGCTTGGGAAAAGGCTTGAAGTACTTGGGGAACTAGAGGTGGTCCAGCTAGGGCTGGAGCCCAGGAGCTGGGTGGGGTGGGGGGTTGCGTGGGGCTACACTTTACGCAGAAGCTGGGCCCCAAGAGCTGAGTATTTCATCCCAAAGACGTGGAGACCGCTACAGGATTTGGGCAGGGCTGTGAGGTAGTCCGATCGCTCTGACGCTACGAAGAACGGGAAGGAGGCCGGTAAGACTGTGGGTGGCTGAGCCAGCTGGGGCGCCCCCGGGGGGGCCCGGAGAGCAAACGTCGGGACAAACCAGGTGGGGTTGACAGACCTAGGATCGGTGGACATTGACGACCTATTTCATAGTCTAAACACTGAAAAATTCAGCGCGCGCACGATTTGATGATTGGTTTGATATTGAGGGGAAGAAACATGGCAACTGTCAAGGACACGCCAAGACTGTAGATTAACGACTGGCTGTCGGTGGTGTGTTCAGAGGTGAGGGAGCCTGGGAGGGTGGTGGCAGGCAAGACGGTGGGTGTGGCTTCACAGATGGTATTCACCCGCACACAGACACGGGTACGTATACGTACGCCCACGTCCGTGCCTCCGGGTGACGACATCAGTGGACTGATGGAGCCAGGCCTGGGGATGGGGGCAGTTCTGGGCCTGAGATTTCAAGGAGAAGCGGCCAGTAGAGGATGTGACTGAAGCGCTGAGAGTGGGCAAGACCACCCGGGAGGAGAACGGCTCGAGCACACAGAGATGTCAGGGTGGGGCAGCAGGCTGGGGAGGGAGGAAGCCTGGTCTTCCTGGTCCTGACGCCTCTAGAAGAGAGTAGAGACAATGTTGAAAATCAGCAACGCTTCCGCTGAATGCCGCAGCGTGATCTGAGCGTGCTTCTAAAAAGTTTTGTGATGGGGGCGCCTGGGTGGCTCCGTCGGTTAAGCGGCCAACTTCGGCCAGGTCACGATCTCGCGGTCCGTGAGTTCGAGCCCCGCGTCGGGCTCCGGGCCGACGGCTCGGAGCCTGGAGCCTGTTTCCCATTCTGTGCCTCCCTCTCTCTCTGCCCCTCCCCCGTTCATGCTCTGTCTCTCTCTGTCTCAAAAATAAATTTAAAAAAACGTTAAAAAAATATTTTAAAAAAAAACCTTTTTTTAAAAGTCAACATGTGGCAACATGCCATAAACTGGCAGACTTTCGACTGTATCTGGCTCACACATGTCTTAAAAAATTCTGAATTAGGGGCGCCTGGGTGGCGCAGTCGGTTAAGCATCCGACTTCAGCCAGGTCACGATCTCGCGGTCCGTGAGTTCGAGCCCCGTGTGGGACTGTGCGCTGATGGCTCAGAGCCTGGAGCCTGTTTCCGATTCTGTGTCTCCCTCTCTCTCTGCCCCTCCCCCGTTCATGCTCCGTCTCTCTCTGTCTCAAAAATAAATGTTAAAAAGAAAAATTAAAAAAAAAAAGTTTTGTAATGGTTTTATTTTTTTTGAGAGAGAGAGTGAGCGAGAGAGAACGAGTGGGGGAGGGGCAGAGAGAGGGGGAGACAGAGAATCTGAAGCAGGCTCCAGGCTCCGAGCTGTCAGCACAGAGCCCGACGAGGGGCTCAAACTCACGGACCGCGAGATCACGACCTGAGCCAAAGTCAGACGCCTAACTGACAGAGCCACCCAGGTGCCCCTATACACTGTGTCTTTTGAAGTCAGAGGGGGGTTAACCCAGTGTTTTATCTTACTAATACATTATTCTCATGTTTGTGCTTACCGACGACGAATTGTATGGCACGTTATTCTCGCTGTGATCAATGCTGGTGCGTCCCAGAAAAACGGTCAGCCACCTCCTTGCAGGGGGAGGTACCTTCAGAAACTTGCATGCTTCTTGGTTCTTCTGGCGGCTGTCAACGCTCGGGACGTGGCAGCTGGCAGGGAGAGGATCTTGACACCTCCGCGGACCTTTGCAGACTTTGCTTCCGTATCAGAGCTTTACTCTTTGGTTTGAAACGACTTCTTAGCAAACCAGTCCCACACATATCCAGCTAGACGAGGGAGAACATCGGATCATCGTTTTCCCATGAA
This sequence comes from Neofelis nebulosa, assembly GCF_028018385.1. Lineage (NCBI taxonomy): Eukaryota > Metazoa > Chordata > Mammalia > Carnivora > Felidae > Neofelis > Neofelis nebulosa. The sequence goes on from NC_080788.1 coordinate 143,172,855, forward strand.
CCTAATGCACTTTCTGCGAGCAAACTAAGTCCTGCCTGCCACGTGGCACAGGGTACCCTCGCATCAGACGAGGATTCAGGGGTCGGTTCAGAACTGAACCTGCGGTTTGCCTGGGCTCAGCTCCGGTAATAATGGTCTTGAGGTGTCACGTGGGAGCAGTTGCTATAAAGTGGCCCGAAGGGTACCGATCAGGAGGAGATGAGAAGCTTGAGAAGAGACAGCAGTGCTTAGAAGACACCCAGAGCCCCGAGGCAGGTTTGGGCTGTGATTTTTACAAAGCCAGCACACTTCCTAGCCGTGGAATCACCTGCTCCAGAAAGTTCCTCCTCCTTACATCCTTGGCCGATTGACGTCGAGGCTGGGTGATAACCAACCTGGTTAGGGATTCTTGCTTGAACTTCTAAATCTGTCCTGCTTTTATAGAAAGTTCTTTAAATTGAGTGTCTCGGCATTGTGACCCCGTGAAATAGGGTCATTGTCCCTAATGTACAGATGAGGAAATGGAGTCTAGGGTTAAATGGTCCGTTCAGGGCAATACGCTCATAGCCTGGGTCTTTTATGGGCTCTTTCTGTTTATTGCACCTGCTGCCTTCTGTGTCAGGAGGAAGGGGACACTTATCTCTTCCAACTCAAGAGATTCTATCCCATGTGACAGCAAATGATGAAATGGAATAGGAACAGATCTAAAAATCACTTAGGTTAGGATCGACGATCACATTTCTATTTGCTTCCCCACGTGTTCTGTAATATACTTCCGTGGCTAACCACAGACCATTAACAGCAAGTGTATCTGTGGTTAGAAAACTACAACATTCCCTCCCTCTCAGGAGGGCCGTGAATCAGGAAGGCAGGTGGAAGCTTTAGATGATGGCACATCACTGTGGAACACTGACTAACAGGAACAGACAGACAGCCTGGTGTGCAGAAATGAGAGATTGGGTTGCTCTTTTTTGAACAAAGGCATTTTGCAGCCTGGGAGGTGGTTGCAAATGATTGCAAATAGGAACTCTGGCATCTAACCAGAGGGCAGACTATATATATCTTCAGTAGAGTTAGGACTACTTATCATTCTAGGGTTCTTTGTCCAAAAAATTCCACTTTTTTTAGACTATGGCACCATCACTGACGGTGTTTTTTTGAGTATCAAATATAGGAGCTGTGGGGGCGCCTGGGTGGCGCCGTCGGTCGAGCGTCCGACTTCAGCCAGGTCACGATCTCGCGGTCCGTGAGTTCGAGCCCCGCGTCGGGCTCTGGGCTGATGGCTCGGAGCCTGGAGCCTGTTTCTGCTTCTGTGTCTCCCTCTCTCTCTGCCCCTCCCCCGTTCATGCTCTGTCTCTCTCTGTCCCAAAAATAAATAAAAAATGTTGAAAAAAAAATTCAAATATAGGAGCTGTGTATGAGAATATATGTGCAGGTGTGTGTGTGTGTGTGTGTGTGTGTGTGTGTGTGTGTGTGTGTGTCTAAGGGGGGACTTGGTGGCTGACAGATAATTATTTAATGAGCTTGTTTGAATAGCACCGGTAATAATTACCTCTTATATTTATTAAGTACGGTGGCATTTTCTTCTTTTTTCTTTTTTAATTTTTTTAATGTTTATTTTGAGAGAGAGAGAGAACAAGCAGGGGAGGGGCAGAGAGAGAGGGAGACACAGAATCCGAAGCAGGCACCAGGCTCCCAGCTCTCAGCACAGAGCCTGACGTGGGGCTTGAACCCACAAACCACGAATCATGACCTGGGCCAAAGTTGAATGCTTAATTGACTGAGCCACCCAGTCACCCCTTTTCTTTCTTCCCTTTTTTTTTTTTTTTAAAGTTTATTTATTTAGTAATCTCTACACCCAATGTGGGGCTTGACCTCACGGCCCTGAGGTCAAGAGTTGTGTGCTTTTCCATCTGCGCCAACCAGGTGCCCCAGTGACATTTTCAAAGTGCTCTCACAGGTGTCACGGGGGGCAGTGCTCCCGCCAGGGCTCGCAGGAAGTCAAGCCTGGCCGGGGGGTGAGGTGGGAGAGGAGATCTGTTCCCCCCACCCCTTCTTGCTCTGATGCCTGTCTTCATCCATATCCATTCTCCTTCTGTGGCCTTCTCTGCGCAACACCTCTTGGACGGGGACCCCCAAAACCAGTCGCTGTCCGTTTTGCTTTAAAATGCCATTGATTTCCCTTTTGTTATGAGGTGGGTCCCGCGTGGAGGGCATCGGACTTGAATTTGCCCACATAGGTTAGCGGCCGAGAAGGCTCACTGGGAGTGACCTGCTAGGCGGCCACGTTCGTCTGCTTTCGCTCGTGTTTCTGATCATTTCCATTCCTCGGTCCCCATCTCAGCCTGCTGAAACCTCCCTCTAGCCTCCTCATGTTTTTCAGCTCTCCCTCTTCTTGGCCCACTCTGCCCCACCAGACAGGCTGGTTGTCACCGGTCCAGTCCATCTGTGTTTTCTGGATTCACACTGGAGTGTCAGAGCTGTGACAGGCTGGGTTCCCGCATGCCTAAGTGCCGGGCCCTCCAGAAGCCACGTCCCCTGGGAAGAAGACCAAGGCCCCCCTCTGCCATTCCAGCTTGGACTCTCCATCCGCCATGCCTGTCAGTTCCAGGGGGGTGGCGGGGGGGGGGGGCTGACTTGGGATGCGCAGCTAGCATCTTTTTATATTCACTCCATTTCTTGTTATAAAATTGCCACTCAGGGGACCCTGCTGCCAGCAGAAGAGCTTCTTTTCTTAGGCGTGTGCTGGCTCCCGGCTCCCGGCAGAATCTGCCATGTTCGAGGGCCTCGTTGGCTGCCGACCTTGTCCTGGCCTCGCCGTGTCCCAGCAGGGGCATGGGAGCCGAGGCCCTTTCTGGCGGGGTGTGGCGTGGCAGAGAATCGCGGCTCTTGGTGTCACGCGACCCGGATGAGACCCTGGGCCTGCACGTGATACATCCTCTCCCAGCCTGAATGTCTGTCATGAGCAAGATTGGATCCGGTGATCGGATAATGCCCATGGCCGTGCTTTGCTCGTGGTGCAGACCAGTGTGCGTGGGAAGACTGCGGACCAGGGAATTGTTCTCCCAGCATGGATTCACTGAGTGCCTCCAGCGTGCCTAGCCCACTTGTAGAAAGAACAGGGAAGGAAACAGACAAAACAAAGCGGTCCTTACAGAGGAGGAGCAACAAACAAGTAAGCAAATAAACGAGCAGGTGATTTCCCAGAGTTCTAAGTACCCCCAAAGAAGGCAAACGGTGACTGAAATGACTTGGAGTGGGTGGTCCGGTGACAGTCCGTATCACTGAGGGTTAAGCACCGTTTCCTCCAGGAAGCTCTCCCGACTGCCCCAGGCTAAACCAGGAATCACCGAGGCTTTTTGGAAGGACTTATAACATGCGTAACACCTTACAGTCAGGAGACCCAGGCTCAGAGAGATCCAGCAGTCGCCAATATCTCATGGCCAGAATGTGCCGGGTGCCTGCCCGCAGTGTCTGCCCTTTGTTCCAGCCCTCTGATCTTCCCAGTTCCCCCGGGACCTTATGCCCACCTCCGCTCCCGCACTCGCCGTAGCCCGTGGACGCTGATGTTTTCCTGTGTCTTTCCCCGTTGGCTTCTGCCTCAAGGATGGGAACTGTTACCCTTAGCATCTGGAGCCGGGCTGAGCACTTCCTGGGAGCTTCTCCCAAGGTCGCTGAATTCATAACCAGCTCCAGCCAGCCCATGGAAAGGGTGCCGTGGGTTTCCACTTACGGGTTCAGAACCAGAATTCTGCCCTGAGGACCGCAGTGGGAACGGTCAGGTGGGATGTGTTGGGAGAGAAAATAGGGGGAAATGGAAATGAAGGCTCTTTCACTTAGAAATAGTTGTTTTAGACCTCAGCATGTCTGTTCACAGGACCTATGACTTTTTTAACTGTCATACCTGTCAACTTTACTGTAAGCGAGCCGAGATCCCTACCCACGACGGCTGAAAGCCCTCGGCACAGTCGTCCAGGTGATGTGTCGGCTTCAGCCAGTGTCCGTTCTTGCGAGGGGTGACCTTTACACCTGGCGGGTCTGCAGCATTTCTTGTGTGCTTGCATGTGTCGATCTCGAGCAGGGATAGGGTACGGGTGAGCAGTGTGGGTGCCCTGAGCAGGTGTCAGGCGGGGCTGGGGCTCCAGCGTGACCACTCCCTCCGCCGAACGCAGCCCCCCCCAGAGCATCCTAATGTGAGCAGCGTGTCACAGCCTTCCGCGGTTCCCACCAGTCTGTGAAGATGCTCGTGCCCCACCACGCACGGACACTCGCCTTCGTTCCCCGACTCAGGCAAAACCACTGCCACATAGCACCGTGGTGCTGTCCCCTGATGATATCTCCCTGCTCCTTGGGAAAAACATCTTAGGGCAAATAAAAATGACTGTTTAGACTGTTGGAGAATTCTGTGCTATAAATGGGATTGCATTTTGGAGGAAAAAAAGCTGAAGTCCGCCTGATGCCAAAGAGGGAAAGTGAGTCAGGGACAGAAGGCGTGCGAGAGCTTGGTTGTGAGCAGGGATGTGCTACGAAACAAAGAACTGTGTATTGACCAGGAACAGAATGTGATTGTGGTCCAGAACATTGGAGAAGACTATTCAAGGTGGTTCCAGATACCGATTTCAGTGAGCTGAGAGTGTGAGGAGATTCGCCCACTTGCTTTTTGATTCATTCCAAGCCAGGCACTGTACGTGACTAGGTGCAGAATAAATGTGGCAGTGGTGAGCACTCTGGTGGTCCTTCTCCGCGGAGACCCATTTAGCAGCCCGGAGATAGCCTGGCGGACCAGCCAGGCCTGGTGGGGACCCTTGTGTGGTGTCTGGACCTGGAAGGCGTGGTACTATGAATACCGTTTTTGTGGGCTGAATTGTGTCCCCCTCCCCCAATTCGTGTGTTGAAGTTGTAACCTCTGGCACCTCAGAAGGTGGCTCTATTTGGAGATAGGGTGGTTCAGTTGGTTAAGCATCCGACTTCGGCTCAGGTCATGATCTCACGGTTTGTGAGTTCGAGCCCCGCGTCGGGCTCTGTGCTGACAGCTCAGAGCCTGGAGCCTGCTTCGGATTCTCCCCCTCTCTCTGCCCCAACCCACTCGCATTCTGTCTCTGTCTCTCTCAAAAATAAATCAAAACATTAAAAATTGATGTACAAGCTCATCAGCTGTTGTTTGGAACGGGGCACTTCTTTGGATGCCATTCTGTTTCTGTTTGGCAAATTCCTTTGGCTCCTTTAAAGCTCAGCCACTGCTGTGTTCATCACCGGGAAGCCCTCCAGACCCTCCGGGCCCACCTGAGGGCCCTCGTTCATGCCTCCTGGGAATGCCTGCCTGTGTTCTTGCCCTGGCCCTTTTGTTAGTGCTGTTGTCTGCGCCCACGAGACTTTGCACGTTCACCACCCAGCACAGCCTCTGGCACAGAGAGCGCGTGGATGGGTGCGAGTGTGGATACGGTCGACTCCTGAAACACGGGTTGGAACAGCATGGGTTTTCTCGATGGATACAGCCCTGTAAATGTATTTTCTCTTCCTTAGGATTTTCTTAATAGCATCTTCTTTACTCTAGCTTACTTTATTGTAAGAATAAGGTATATATTACATACAACGCACAGAATATGTGTTGACTGACTGCTGACGTGATCAGTAAGGCTTCCAGTCAACAGTAGGCTATTAGTAGTTAGATTGTTGGGGAATCAAAAGTTATACGTGGATTTTTGACTGCGGGGGTCGGCATTGCCAACCCTCTGTTGTTCAGGGCTGCATCGTATTATCTGTTTCTTGAAAGCCCGTCATTCAAAATGGTTGAAAAATTGGGGTACATGTTTAATGCCATGAAACATACATAACAAAATTGGCAATTTTAACCATTTAAACGTGTACAGATCTGACGACGTCAGCTACATTCACAAAGTTGTGGAACCAGCACCACAATCCATTTCCAGGACTTTGTCCTAACCCCAGACAGAAACTCGGTCCTCGTGAAGCAACAACCCCATTCTTCCCTCCCCCACCCCCTGGCAACCTCTAATCTGCTTTCTGCCTTTATGAATTTGCCCGGGCTAGATACTTCATATCAGTGGAATCATGTAATATGTGTCTTTTCATGACTGGAGTGTTTCACTTGGCGTAGCATTTTCAGGTTCCAACCACCTTGTAGCAGGTGTCAAAACTTCATTTCTTTCATTGCCGAGTAATACCCATTGTGTGGATGCACTGTATTTCCTTTCTCTGGTCATCAGCTGGTGGAGACCCTGGTTGTTTCTATCTTCAAGCTATTGGTTTGTTTGTTGTTGTTTTTTTTTAATTTTTTTTTCATTTATTTATTTTTGAGAGACAGAGCACAAGTGGGGAGAGTCAGAGAGAGAAGGAGACAGAATCCAAAGTAGGCTCCAGGCTCCGAGCTGTCAGCACAGAGCCCGACGTGGGGCTCGAGCTCACAAACTGAGATCGTGACCTGAGCTGAGGTCGGACGTTTAACTGACTGAGCCACCCAGGCACCCATCACCTTCAGGCTGTTGTGAATAGCAGTACCCTGGACATGACTGTGCAGATACCTGTTCGAGTCCCTGTTTTCGGTTCTTTTGGTTGTACAGCCCACGAGTGGAATGGGGATTCTATGTTTAACTCTTTGAGGAACCACTGCCCTGTTCTCCGCAGTGGCAACGTATGAGGTTTAATCTCCCCACATCCTTGCCAACGTTTTCATTTTCAGTTTTGTTGATTATAGCCATCCTGTCCTAGTGTGTGTGAAGGGGTGTCTCGTTGTGGGTTTTTGTATTTTTAGAGAGAGAGAGAGAGAGCATGAACAGGGGTGAGGGGCAGAGGGAGAGAGAGAGAGACTCTTAGGCAGGCTTCACACTCAGCATGGAGCCCAACACAGGGCTCTATCCCACGACCCTGGGATCACAACCCGAGCTGAAATCAAGAGTTGGACGTTCAACCGACTGAGCCACCCAGGTGTCCCATCATTGTGGTTTTGATTTACAATTTCCTAATGACTAAACTAGCGTTAAACGTCTTTTCGTGTGCTCAGTGGCCATTTTGTAAATCTTTGGAGAAATGCTTATTTAAGTCCCTTGCCCGTTTTTTTTTTTTAAATCGGGTGGTTTCTTTTTGTTATTGAATGAAATGGTTGAAACTTTAAAAAGTGTGCTCCTAGAAAATGTGCACCCCTCCTAATACTTGGCTTTCTGGGAAGCTTATTCTCTGAGGGTCTAGATGGACAAGGTCATTTTAATTATCTCCCATTCTTCCCCCTTCCCAGTCTCTTGGTTTCCTCCCACTTTTTTCTAGTATTCGCATTTCAGATTAAACTTGAAATCGATCTTGAATAAAGAATCAAACTGCAAGGTTTCACTTTGGAAAATGCCACAGCTCAAATGCACCCATATCCTTTTCACATGCATTTAAGAAACTGGAGAACTCATGTTATTATTAGGGAATTCGTATTATCCCAAAACACCCTTTAAAATAATAACATTACAGAAATGTACTCTGAGCAGTATTTCTCAACGTATTTTGGTTGGGCTTGGAAGCAGGGCTTTGAACATGGAGAGGCAGATGTCTTCTTGGCTAGATCTGAATGCTCAGCTCCGTGGGTTGGTAGGGTGTTCAATGTCATTGTCCCCCTCTGAACACTCAGTGTTGCAGCCTCCTGTATCCCCAGCCCTGAGGGCTGCTCCCGCGGGACCATCAGCAGCTGTGAGCCAGGGGTTGTATCTTTTGTGGAATTTGGAATGAGCAATTTCCAGTGGGATTTTGAAAGCTAATCTAAGAGGGTAGAAATAGGGGTGGGGTGGAGTGGGGTGGGAGGTGGGAAAAATATAGTTCTGCTGCGATTGCTGGAATATGTAATCACTGGCTTTGATTACAAATATTTTTCTTTTGGGGTGCCTGGGTGGCTCAGTCAGTTGAGCATCCAACTTCGGCTCAGGTCATGATCTCACAATTCATGGGTTCAAGCCCTGCATCGGGCTCTGTGCTGACATCTTAGAGCCTGGAGCCTGCTTCAGATTCTGTCTGTCTGGCTGTCTCTCTCTGCTCCTCCCCTGCTGGCACTCTGTCTCTCTCTGTCTCTCAAAAATAAATAAATGTTAAAAAAGTTTTTTAATATTTTCCTTTTTTTTTTCCCCCAAGGAAAAAGCTGCTATCACCTTTAGGTCCAGAAGTAGTCCAATGTATATTGTTTCCTTTCTTTGTTCAAACTGAATATTTTCTTTTCTTTTTTTCTTTTTTTTCTTTCCTCCTCCCCTTCTCCTTCCTCCTCCTCCTCCTTCTCCTTCTTCTCCTTCTCCTTTGCATCCTGCCTCATACTATGAAGTGTTTTGAGTAGGTTTTCTGGAATCATTAAGATATATTCCTCCTTTTTTTTTTCTTTTTATACTGTTCTTTGTTTGTTTTTGTTGCTTCCTTTCCCCTTAAAGAAAAGAAACTTTCTGGAAGTATCATTGACATACGATAATCTGAACATATTTTAAACGAACAATTTGGTAAGTGTCGAGATATGCATATATCTGTGAAGCCAGAACCACAATAGAGAGAATGAACATCGTCATCCCCTAAAGTTTTTTGCGACCCTTTATCGGCCCCGTCTCCCCCCACCTTCCGAACACTGACCTCTGTCACTGTAGGTTAATTTGCATCTTGTGTAATTTTATACAAATGCAATCATAGAGCATGTACTCTTATTTTCTGGCTTCTTTTCGCTGAGCATAATTATTTTGAGATTCATCCGTGGTGTTGCTTGTGTTAACATTAAAATGTTTTTATTACTGAGTCATATGTCCATTATATGCACATATCACAGTTTGTGCATTCACTTAGTGATGGACGTTTGGGCTGTTTCCGGTCTGGGGCTATTACAAATCCCGCTGCTCTGATCTTTTGTGTCCAAGTCTTTGTATGGGCGTATGTTTTCATTTCTCTTTGATAAACACCGGGGAGTGGAATGGTTGGACCAAACAGTGGGTATAGGTTTAACTGTTTTCCAAAGCGGTTGTACCATTTTGCATTCCCACGTCAGAGCACTGGAGATCCTGCTAGAGTTGCTGTATGTGCTAACCCACACTTTTTGGTAATATATCTGTCTGATTTTGACATTAGAGTAATTCTGACCTATAGATGAATTGAGAAATAGCCCCTCTCTTCAAATGGCTGCAAGAGTTTGCATATGGTTTGTATGATTTCTTCCTGAAATGGTTGGTGGGCTCCACCAGTGAAGTTATCTGGGTATGGGGTTTTCTTTGCGGAAAGGTTTTCGACTATAAGTTTAGTTTCTTTATTAAAACTATTTAGATTCTCTATGCATTCTCTCATAAGCTTTGGTAGTTTCCTCTTTCAAAGAACTTGTATATTTCATCTAAGTTCTTGAATTTATTGCACAAAGTTGTACTTATTTCCTTAGTATCCTTTTAGTAGCTGTAGATCTGGAGTGATGTTACCTCTTATTCCTGATACTAACATTTTGCCCCTTTTCTTTTTTTGCTGAGTAATTGGGCTACAGGTTTGTCAATTTTATTTATTGTCTCCAAGAACCAATTCTAGAATTTTAGCCGTAGCCCACCAATGTTGGTATGCTGTGTTTTCATGTTTATTCAGTTGAAAATACTTTGTCGTCTCTATCCAATTTCAGTTAATTTTTGTGATGGTTTGTAAGATCTACATCTAAATTTTTTTTTCATATGGGCCTCCTGTTGTTCAAGCACCATTTGTTCAAAATCCTGTCCTTTCTCCATAGAATTGCTTTGCTCTTTTGTCAAAGACTAGCTGACTGTATTTGAGTGGTCTGTTTCTGGGCTATTCGTTCCTTTCGACTATATGTCTGTTCTTTTCCCAATAACATGATGTCTTGATTACTGTAGCTCTATAAAGCTCATAAAGTCAGGTAGTATTAGTTCTTCGGTATCATGTTGGCTATTCTGGGTCTTTTGCCCTTCCAAAGAAACCTTAGACTCAGTTTGTCGATATTCACAAAATAGCCTACTGGGATTGTGGTTGAGATTGTGCCGAATCTATAAATCAATTTGACATTGATTGAATTGACATTATAACAATATTGGGACTTCTAATCCATGAACATGGAACATCTATTTCTTTAGATCTTTTAAAAAAATTTCTTTGTAGTAATTTTACAGTTTTCTACATACAGATCCTGTACCTATTTTGCTAGATTTATACTTGCGTAGTTCAGTTTGGGGGCACTATTATAAATGACATTGTGTTCTTAATTTCAAACCCCACTTGTTCGTTGCTGGGATATAGGAGAGCAATTGACTTTTGTATATTAACCTTGTATCAAGTAACCTTGTTATAATCACTTACTGGGTCTAGGAGCTGTTTTGGTGATTCTTTCGAGCTTTCTTTTTTTTTTTTTTTTTAATTTTTTTTTTTAATGTTTATTCATTTTTGAGACAGAGAGAGACAGAGCACGAACGGGGGAGGGGCAGAGAGAGAGGGAGACGCAGAATCGGAAGCAGGCTCCAGGCTCCGAGCCGTCGGCCCAGAGCCCGACGCGGGGCTCGAACTCACGGACCGCGAGAGCGTGACCCGAGCCGAAGTCGGACGCTCAGCCGACTGAGCCACCCAGGCGCCCCACTTTCGAGCTTTCTACAGACCATCATGTCATCTGCAAACCGTTCTACTTCTTCTTTCCCAATCTGTATACCTTTTACTTCCTTTCCGTCTCTTCTTGCACTCGCGAGGACTTTCAGTGTGATGTCCCGTAGGAGTGGTAAGGGGGCCATTCGTGCCTTGTCCTCGTTGTGAGGGAGGAAGCTGCCAGTTCCTCATCATTAAGTGTGGTGCAGCTTCGGGCTTGCTGTAGATGCTCTTTATCAAGTCGAGGAAGTTCTGTATTCCTAGTTTGCCGGAATTTCTCTTTATCACTGGTCTCAAGCAATTTGATTTTGCTCTGCATGGTACGATTTCCTTCGTGTTTGCTGTGCTTGGGATTTACTGAGCTGATTGATCTGTGGGTTTATAATTTTCATAAAATCTGGAAAAAACTTCAGCCTTAGTTTCTCCAGTTATTATTTGTTCCCTCCCCCTCCCGGCTCTTCCTTTAGGGACTTGAGTTACATGGGTGTCCGCACACTTGAGCTTGTCTTGCAAACTCCCTGGTGTTCTAGTCTCATATTCTCTCTCCCCCTGCCCCCATCTCTGCCTCTGTCCCAACCTCCTTCCAGTCTGTTTTCTCTCTGTATTTCATTTTGGATAGTTTCTGTTGCTGTTTCTTCACGTTTACTAATTTCTTCAGTTAATCTCATCTAGTAGACTGTAGTTTTCGTGTCTAGTGGATTGTAGTTTGACTTTTTATTTTTTTTTTAAATTTTTTTTTTCAACGTTTTTTATTTATTTTTGGGACAGAGAGAGACAGAGCATGAACGGGGGAGGGGCAGAAAGAGAGGGAGACACAGAATCGGAAACAGGCTCCAGGCTCCGAGCCATCAGCCCAGAGCCTGACGCGGGGCTCGAACTCACGGACCGCGAGATCGTGACCTGGCTGAAGTCGGACGCTCAACCGACTGCGCCACCCAGGCGCCCCTAGTTTGACTTTTTAAAATACACACATCTTCCATGTGTCCATCTGACATAGTCCGTCTTTCCTCTGACTCTTGTACATATAATGAGGTCATACTAACAATGTGATTGTCCCCGTGCACTCTCTTGTCATCTCCGTCATTTCTGGGTGAGTTTGCCTGCTTGGTTCCTTTCCTTATGATGGGTCATGTTTTCCTGCTTCCTTGAATGCATGGTCCTCATGTTTTCTCGGATACCAGACATTATGAGTTTTACCTTGTTGGGAGCTAGGTATTTTTTTTTATTCCTGTAAATACTTTTCAGCTTTGTTCTGGGATGTGGTTAAGTCACTTGGAAATAGTTTGATCCTTTTGCGTCATGCTCTTAAGCCTCGTTAGGAGGGGACCAGCATCTTAGTCTAGGGCAAAACCCTCTGAGTTCTCGACCCAGTGCCCTGTGGATTATGTAGTTTTCCACCCTGGCTGATGATGACAGGAACTATTCCCAGCCCTGTGTGGGCTCTGGTGGGTGTCCTCTCTATTCTCTTTGGGTGGTTCTTGCCTCAGCCCAGGGTAGTTTCCTCACACGCAAGTGATCAGTCCCCAGCTGAAGACTCACGGGTCTTCTCTGCAGATTTCCAAAGTGTCCTGTCTTGTGGCTCTGTCCCCTTCAGTGTTCTGCCCCGTGCGCTCATGGCTTTTCTGGACCTTCGGCCCTTTCTCCCCAACTTAGGGAGACCTGCGGGTTCACCGAGGTTCCCTCCCTGCATCACTTCCAGGAAACTCCAGGCCGTCTGCAGGGCAATTGTGGGGTCACGTCTTCTGCTTATCCTATCTAAGCGATCACGGTCCCTCATTGTCTTCTGTCCAGTGTCTTGAAAACCTTTGTATGACGTATTTAGTCTGTTCCTCGTAGCTGTTTTAGGTACAATGGTACATATAGTGCCTGTAAGTCCATCTTGGCTGGAAGCAGGAGTTGAAACACAAAAAAAGTAGTTATGTGATATTGATTTAAAAAAAAAAAAAGGACAGAAAAAGCATTTTCCAGTAACAGCAACAATCACCAAAAGAATGTGGGTGGTGGAGGCTGGGCTCAGATGCCCTTTGGATCCCAACCCCGGAGTGTTGGGGCCCCACTTTTTGATAGGAAACTAAGAGAGAAGTCCTACAATGAAAACCTGGGTATTTTCCGTTTTAGTGTCTTCCAGGAGCCCAACCTCTCCACTGAAATATCCTGAAGACAGACCGCTAGCTTCAGTGACTTGTACAAAGTTTTATCTTGGGGAACCAGTTACGTGGCTTTGGCCCCATTCATGGATTTTCAGCTACTTAAACTTTGCTCTTCTGACTTTCATCTCGACTATGGAAGGACAGGCTGTCACATGTCTGAAACTAATGGAAACTGTCCAGTCTAGAAGATGACCCATGTTATGGGTAATGGAACCATAAAGTACTTTAAATGGAAAAAATTGTACACTAATAGAAATTAATACAAAATCATAAAAACAAGATTAGCTTTTATTTTTATTCTCTTTGCTGAAATGTTTTGAAACTATCGTATCAAACAAAAATTTGTTGAAGTGACCTTTTTAGATACTTTCTGGTTAAGTCCATTTAGGACCTGACCACATCTCATCTAGACGTGAATAACAGGGGCACCTGGGTGGCTCAGTTGGTCGAGCGTCCGACTTCAGCTCAGGATATGATCTCGTCGTTCACGAGTTTGAGCTCCGCGTTGGGCTCTCTGCTGTCAGCAGAGAGCCTGCTCAGATCCTCTGTCTCCCTCTCTCTCTGCCCCTCCCCCACTGTCTTTCAAAAATAAACATTAAAAAATAAAATTAGATGTGAGCAACAAATGTAGCAAGTGAATATTATAACAGTCCCTTTGTAAAATGAACGTTCGATGACAGCCTTAGGTCTTTTTCAAGTTGTGTTATGCTCATTATTTTGTCTGCTCTCCCCTTCCCTACCTCCGTGACGTTTTAAAAAAATGGTTTTTTTAAAAAATTTTTTTTAACGTTTATTTATTTTTGAGACAGAGAGACACAGAGCATGAATGGGGGAGGGGCAGAGAGAGAGGGAGACACAGAATCGGAAGCAGGCTCCAGGCTCTGAGCCATCAGCCCAGAGCCCGATGCGGGGCTCGAACTCACAGACCGCTAGATCGTGACCTGAGCTGAAGTCGGACACCCAACCGACTGAGCCACCCAGGCGCCCCTTAAAAAAATTTTTAACGTTTGTTTTTGAGAGAGAGAGAGAGACAGAGCACGAGCAAGGGAGGGGCAGAGAGAGGGGGAGACACAGAATCCGAAACAGGCTCCAGGCTCTGAGCTGTCAGCACAGAGCCTGATGTGAGGCCCGAACTAATGAACTGTGAGATCATGACCTAGGCCGAAGCCGGTGCTTAACCAGCTGAGCCACCCAGGTGCCCCTCCACCTCCATGATTTTAATTTTTCCTTCTGTGGTTGAGATTGGCAATCCTTCGTGACTTGTGTTAGTCCCCTCCTCCCTCTCCCTCCTCTCCCCTTCCCCCAGCGGTCCCCAGGACTGGCTGTGCCCTCCTGCCCTCAGTGTTCCTCGTGCTGCTGGACTTCAGAACAAAGGCCAAGTTTTAAAGCATATTGCTTCACACCTTATTGGGGGTTTCTTTTCTGCTCAACTGCAGGATCTCTTGTTTGCTTTAAAACTGTAAAGTGGGGGGCACCTGATCGGCTCAGTCGGTTAAGCATCTGACTCTTGATTTGGGCTCAGGTCATGATCTCACGGTTTGTGAGATGAAACCCCATGTCAGGCTCTGTGCTGACGGTGCAGAATCTGCTTGGGATTCTCTCTTCCTCTCTCTGCCCTTCCCGCGCCAAATAAATAAACTGGAAAAAAAACCCTATAAAGTGGAAAAAAAGAATTAACCATACACTGTCTAGGTCTTTTAGTCTCTGACAGAAACAAGAAACAAAATCATTTCTGCGGAGGTGGAGTGTGTGTGTGCACGTGCCTGCGTGTAAGTGTGCGTGCATGTGGGGGGTCACCAGTATGTGAGGTGTGTCTATGTGTGTGTAAGCTCGTTGTGGGGTAAGTGCACGTGAGTGCATGTACATGTGGGGGGCACGTGTGTGTGTGTGTGTGTGTGTGTGTGTGTGTGTGTGTGTAGTATTAAATAATCGTTTCAAAGATTTCAAGGAAGGGGCACCTGGGTGGCTCAGTTGGCTAAGCATCTGACTTATGCTCAGGTCATGATCTCACGGTTCATGGGTTTGAGCCCCTCGTCGGGCTCTGTGCTGACAGCTTGGAGCCTGGAGCCTGCTTGGGATTGTGTGTCTCCCTCTCTCTCTGCCCCTTCCTCCCTCCCTCCCTCCCTCTCTCTCTGCCCCTCCCCTGCTCATGCTTGCTTGCTTGCTCTCTCTCAAAAATAAACATGGGAAGTCTGTTGGCTTGATAACTCTGGTTAGGCAAAATGAAATGAGAGTATATTTCACGATAAAGTAATTAACCCATTTTCTAAATGCTCAACTGGAGAATTTCAAGGCTGTTCTTTCTGTAAGTGATTGTTTCTATTCTTCCTCTTTGCCTCATTCATTATTCACTAGTTGAAACCCAGAAGCTCACCTGAAGTCCTGCTCTTCCCGCTTCACCTGTGAGATGATCCAGGGGTGTCTTGTCCTCACATTGCATCTCTAGCTGGGCTTTTTGCCAAGCTTGGGGCTGGGGGCAGAGCGGGGACTATTTAATTGCTCCCTCATCTGAGTTCCTATACTTCTGTGATGGTTATTTGCTGGCCAGTCTCCTGTGCTAGACTGAGCGGGCTGCAGTTGCGAAGGTCACGGTGTTCACTGCATTGCCTGCCCTAGGTCTGGTCCCCAAGGGTGCTCAGGGACATTTATTGAACTGGATGGAAGTCTGTTAGCTTTAAACCTCTAGATTTAACGCTCTGAAGCTCTCCAGATTCCAGAGGCTCTGCTGAAGTTCCTTTAATCAATAGGCAATGGCAGTGGTTTTTATATCAGTCAAGGACTGCTGTAGATCCTTTCACGGCCAAGGATATGAGTGGTAGCACGAGCGTCCATAGAGACAGCTTTCCTGATGGGCAGGGTCAGTCCTTGCAGGAAGCGATCGATTTCAGAGCCGGAGCTTAAGTGGCAGGTGCAGCCCAGGGGTGAGCAAGACTTGGAGAGCCTGACGGACCCAGTGGATCACAGGAGAACCAGGAGTCTTAGAGCAGAAAAAAATCTGGCGCCCTTCAGCCAGGAGTGGTGGGCAGGGCTGGGAATCTGACAGAGCTGGGATCCAGACCTGAAAATGACAGAGGCCATGTTGCTTCTTACACTGTTTCTCCATTTCTTTTGCTATTGGGTGCTATAGCAATCAATGTAACATAATTACATGGAAGGCTGGCTTTTATTATGAAACGTCTGCCTGCAAATCATTGAGTGAGTGGTTGTTAGTCCTTACTGCTTGTACGATCTAAAATGCTAAAACCTTGTAGTAAGTCTTTTTCTTTTTAAAAATTTTTTAAAATGTTTATTTTTGAGAGCAAGAGAGACAGAGTGCGAGTGGGGGAGGGACAGAGAGAGAGGGGGACACAGAATCCAAAGCGGGCTCCGGGCTCCGAGCGGTCAGCACAGAGCCCGACGCGGGCCTCGAACCCGCGAACCGTGAGATCGTGACCGGAGCCGAAGTCAAGAGTTGGACGCTTAACCGACTGTGCCACCCAGGTGCCCCCATCCTTATTGTTTTAAATAATTAACAGAGAGAACATCTCAAGATAAAAGGGACAGATTCTAGGTTCGCTGTTGGAAATTAATAGTCCCCCTTTGACTCCCGGGAACATTACGCAGACAACACCATCTTTGTATCACCAGTGCATGTAGAGCCAAGAGCCTGTTTCTCTCTAGATGATGAGATAGTCATATGAACAGAGGACGAAATGCGCTTTTCTGCTCTTTTCACATAGAATCAAACAGACAAGTCGCTTGATCTTTTTGTGCCACTTTTTACCGTAAAACAGTAGTTTAAGCTAGAAGTTGCATCCACGCGTGGCTACTCGGAGGTCTAGGGCCAGGGAAGAGCCACAAGGTCATCTTCTTGTCCCTGGAACCGGAGATGATGTAGGACCTACCTGGATCTGTGACATCACTTGAAACTCAGAAGCTGGCATTTGGCTACTCGGGAGACTCAAGTCAGAGAGGGAGGTGTGGGTGTGATGCGTGGTCCACCCTCTGACCACGAATCGTGTGCTGTCACGGGAGGGCTTGCTTTTACTCCAGTGCTGGCCTCTCTCGTGGACCAAGCACTTACAGAATTTGTTGAGCAACTGTCGTTAACGCTGATTTCACTGAAGGCCGGTGTTTGCTTTCGGCTGCTACGAACAACGGTAGTCACAACGGCGAGCTACGGTGACACCACACTGCCCTTTGTGTCGAGCACCTGTCGCCATCACTGTGTTAGATGCTCGTGTACATTACCACCTACCCTCACAAGGACTTCCGGAGACGGGCAGTATTCTTCCGGGAGCGGTCGAGCCATTCGCCAAGACTGCACGGCGAAGCGACGGGCCCAGGGATTGAACCCTCCACAATCTGAACCCCAGAGCCGTGCTCTTTCTGGAGTCCCAGGGCCCAGGCAGCCGAGAACAGGTGACGCGGATTGCCAGCCTTCCTGAGAACTGGTTTTCTGAACCGTGTTTGGCCCTCGACAAAATGCCATCACGAGGCTGGGATCTGTAGCCCTGAGAAGGTCCGTCGCTGGTCTAGGGTGCAGAGGAACTCGAGGAGCCCTTAGCCCGCTAAGACAGCCGCGTTACGGACTTCACGCCAGCGTGGGTCTGGTTCTGCGTCAGATTAAATCTCGTCTGTCGCTTTGCCCGTTCCGTCAGCCTGTGCAGCCTGATCGCGGACAGTTAGTTTCCTGAGGCCGAGATAAGGGACGCCCCGCCTGTCGTGTGTAACCAGATCCCCGCGCCTTCCTCAGGGAACGAGCAGCTGCACAGTCCTGAGGGTTCCAGTTCATCCAGAAGTTTAAAAAAGCCCCAGAGGTGAAAATACAAAGAATATTGTCTTTTTCAAACCTCCCTCTAACTCCACAAGGTGCAGTGATGCTGGACAAGAATGCAAACACTTTGAAAAAAAGATAAAGCTGTTCAGTTGCTAGCACTGTTTTAATGACCTCCGTGGGTACATTTTGGGGCTACAAGCTACAAGAATGAACATTACTTTAAAATATATAACTGGGTGGCTCCGTTGGTTGAGCATCTGACCTCGGCTCGGGTCATGATCTCATGGTCCACGAGTTGGAGCCCCATATCCGGCTCTGCGCTGACAGCTCAGAGCCTGGAGCTGCTTCGGATTCTGTGTCTCCCTCTCTCTCTGACCCTCCTCCACTCATGCGCTGTCTCTCTCTCAAAAATAAATAAACATTTAAATAAATAAATAAGTAAATCACATAACTTGGGGCACCTGGGTGGCTCAGTCGGTTAAGCTGACTCTTGATTTTGGCTCAGGTCATGATCTCACAGTTCATGAGTTCAAGCCCCACATCAAGCTCTGTGCTAACAGTGCAGAGCCTGCTTGGGATTCTCTCTCTCTCTCTCTCTCTCTCTCTCTCTCTCTCTCTCTCTTTCTCTCTCTCTCCCTCCCTCCCTATCTGCCCTGCCCTGCTGTATGTGTGCGCTCTCTCTCTCTCTCTGTCTCTGTCTCTCAAGTAAATTTTAAAAATCTTAAAAAAAAAAATAACATACATAACTTGCTACGGGGGTTAATCATCTGAATTGCCAATCGGATAAGGTTTTTCTTTGATGGAATTCAGATCCCCTCTCCCATCTTGTGCCCCAGAATGCTGGGAGATGTTCAGGGGCTGGAAATGGTTTGTGTTGGTTAGACCAAGCTTTGGGTTTTGTTTTTCCTTTCGCCAGTTTCTTCGCAAGCTGAATTTGAATTTGTAAAGTCAGTTGAACAACACTGGCCTTTTCTTTTTTTTTTTTTTTTTTTTTATTTTTTTATTTTTGGGACAGACAGAGACAGAGCATGAACGGGGGAGGGGCAGAGAGAGAGGGAGACACAGAATCGGAAACAGGCTCCGAGCCATCAGCCCAGAGCCCGACGCGGGGCTCGAACTCACGGACCGCGAGATCGTGACCTGGCTGAAGTCGGACGCTTAACCGACTGCGCCACCCAGGGGCCCCAACACTGGCCTTTTCTATACACAAGAAGGTTAAGAACTACAGACAGCTCACACTGCTCCCAAGAAGTCCTCCAGTCTGTTCCTGAGAGTAGCTACCTGAGGAGCAGAAGTGAGACAATCCATATAGGTTAGTTCGGGTGGCAGTTCTGGCAGGATTTTCAGAGCACTGGGATTACGTCACGGGGACCACTTCAGCAAGTCTTGCAAATAGAGGTTCTCTTAAGCAGACAGATCTTCAGTGTTTAAGATTTTTCTCTTTAATGTTTATTCATTTTTGAGAAAGAGAGAGACAGAGTGCGAGCAGGGCAGAGAGGGAGGGAGCCACAGAATCCGAAGCAGGCCCCGGGCTCCGAGCTGTCAGCACAGAGCCCGATGCGGGGCTCGAACCCACAAACCATGAGATCGTGACCTGAGCTTAAGTTGGACACTTAACCGGCTGAGCCACCCAGGTGCCCCTGGACCTTTCGGTTTGTAATCACTTGTATTTGAAGGTAGATATTGAGGTGGTCGGAGTTTTGTGCTTTGGGTTTGGGGAGGTTTTTATTTTAGGTAAAATATCAAAATTAGGGTTTTTTTTCTCCTGTACAAATTTGGCAGTATAATTAAAATAGGATCTGATTTATGCACTTTTATGAAAGCCATCTATAGAGCGCACTGAGGCCACAGTGATCCTATTTTTCATTGTAAATTTTTAGATGTGTGTGGGGGTGTGTCTATGCAAGGTGGTGTGGTAGCAGCCAACTTTGTCCTTTTCAGGGCTGTGCCGGCCCCCACAGCCAGCGCTCACTGTCTCTCACAGCTGCTGTCTACGCAAAACAGCCCCCGACTCACAGAAATGCACGACTCTACGTGCCAGATTCTTTTATGACTTGGAAAACATGTTTTATTCATAAAACACTAATTTCCAATTGATTTTTTTTTATATTTATTTATTTTTG
Organism: Neofelis nebulosa; assembly: GCF_028018385.1. Classification (NCBI taxonomy): domain Eukaryota; kingdom Metazoa; phylum Chordata; class Mammalia; order Carnivora; family Felidae; genus Neofelis; species Neofelis nebulosa. The sequence continues at coordinate 143,192,450 of NC_080788.1, forward strand.
AGAGAGGGTAAGCAAGGGAGGGGCAGAGAAAGGGGGACAGAAGATCCGAAGCGGGCTCCACGCTGTCAGCACAGAGCCCGATGCGGGCTCAAACTCACCAACCGCAAGATTATGACCTGAGCCCAAGTCGGATGCTCAACCGACTGAATCACCCAGATGCCCCTCTAATTAATTTTTTACTGCTATTTTGCATAACAGTGTTCAGACAACACATGGGGATTTTGCAGGAAAGGTTAACTTTGGTGATTTTTATCAGTGATAATAATTAACAATAACAACGACTGTAGGCTGATTGTAGCCTGCATTTATTTACAAAGCATTTACAATATGCAAAAATACATTCTAAGAGCTCTACATATATTAACTAATTGAATAGTACGGCAACCTGCTGAGGTAGACAACTGTTGTTGTCCCTGTCTTACAAGTGGGGAAACTGAGGCACATGGAGATACAGTAACTTGCCCTGTGTCATACAGCTGGGAAGTGGCAGGGCTGGGATTTGAACCCCTGTGACCTGACTCCAGCGTCCGCTCTCCTGGTGACTAGCGTGTATCCCTCTTCTGGAAGTCTCTCCAACACTGCTTTGGCTCTGGAATGGCTTCACCCAATCCTTCTTCCTGAGGCCGGAGACCCTCCCGGTTAGGTCTGCCATGGCCAAAGTCCCCGTGCGACAGTTGCTACCCGGGCTTGCCCTCCCTTTGAAAGATTTTATTCAGCTCTTGCCTTGCTTCTCAGGGGGCAGACAGAGCTAACCTACCTTTATATCCACACCCCCCCCTCCCCAACTTCTCCCTTCCACTTGGCTTGCCCTGATGAAGTGGGACTTCCCTGCTTTCCCATCCAGGTCAAGGGACAAAAGGAGAAATCACACAGAACTGCTGTCTGTTCGCAAGAAGCGGTGTAGACCTTAGGGCGGTCTCTTTCCAGCGAGCCGCAGGTGTTCTCATTGGAATATGTCTTTGCTCAGATCTCAAGGCGTAATAGCCACCAGCCTCAACAATCCAAATAGCAACCTCTAACTGACAAAGCCAATGGGCAGACCACATCTCCCTTGGACTCCCCAAAAGTTATTTTATTTTCTATGTTAACATTCAACAAATCTGCTCTTTGGAGACAGTTCTACGTATCTTAACACAATATAGATCCGTGTAACCCACCACCACTGTCAGGATGCGGAAGGTTTCCATCATTCCCCAGAACTCTGGAGTGCTGTGCCCTTACCCCAACTTTTGGTAACCCCCGATCTGTTCTCCTTCACTGTAGCTTTGTCTTTTGGAAAATATCACGTAAGTGGAATAACACAGCACATAACCTTCGGAGACTGGCTTCCTTCGCTCAGCGTAATACCCTCCAGATCCACCCAAACCACTGTATCAGTAGTTAGCTTCCTTTTTATTACTTTACGGAGGTAGCACGGTTTATGCGGTCACCAGTCGAAGGACATTTGAGTTGGTTGCAGTATTTACCGCTTCCAACTTTTGTGTACAGGCTTTTTATGAATGTGGGTGTTCGTTTCTCTGGTGAGTGTGGGTCATGCGCCCTGTGCATATTTAACTTTGTAAGAAACTGCAAAACCATTTTTCCAGAGCAAGCATACCATTTTATGTGCCCACCAGCAACGTAAGAGGGTTTCATGTGCCCCATATTCTCGCTGCATCTTGTTTGGTCAGTAGTTTGTATTTCGGCCATTCTAATGGGTGTGTAGTGATATCATATCTCATTGTGGTTTGAATTTGCATTTCCCCAATGGCCGGTGACACTGAACATCTTTTCTTGTGCCTGTTTGCAGTTTAGCAAAATGTCAATAAGCTCTTTTGCCTATTTTTTAATCGGATTGTTTTCTGACTGTTGGGTTTTAAAAAGTTCTTTCTATGTCTCCATCCACTGGGAGAGACAGGAAAAAAAAAGACATAGTCACCAGTATTTCCAACAGAAACAATATGAATCCTACTTCAGGAGCATAGAGAATGGAATATGTAGTTCTTGGAAGGCAAGGAGTGTGAGAAAAGATGATTTGCCAATTCTTACTTCAAGTTTGATTTCTTGGGAGAGAGAGGTCTGTGACGTGTTTTTAAAGAGTTATACAGTATTTCCCTCATAGGATCTGTTAAGTTCTACATGTATGTGAATGCTTGACGAGTTCTTTGGGTTGTCCAGTATTTAATATCTGCTATTCTGTCTCAGACGTACCATAGACGCACTTGAAAAATGTTTGTGTATGAAACTATTATCTGTGACTTAGAACGTCGACAGAACTTGAATTTAGGGGCATGACAGATTGATATCCAGTAAGCAGAAATTACAAAATGGTAGATTTCAATTTCAAAGGCCACGATTCTCTGAGTACTTCTTATGCTTCTCAGTTCCCTTGTCTTTGTTTCAATTGTTTCCGTTGTCTGGAATGTGGCTCTTCTTGCTTTTCTACATAAATGTTTTTATCCATCAAGGCCAACCCCTCCTTGCTCCTGTTTTCCCAGATGAAATCCAGATACCCATTTACCCATCTATTCATCCATTTTCCAAATATTTATTGAGTTCCGACCCTGTGTTACATATTGGGAGAATAACTCGGTGGACCAGCAGAAAAGATTTCTGCTTTTATGGAGCTTACATTTGATCGATGTTCTCAGAGAGCAGCCAGCTTCTGATTTCATTGATTTTCTTTGTCCATGTTTTATCCCACTGACTTCATCTCTTTTCTTCTTTCTCTTCTTTTTGCTTGATTTCGTTTCTAACATTTATTTATTTTTGAGAGACAGAGCAAGACAGAGCATGAGGGGGGAGGGCAGAGAGAGGGAGGGACACAGAATCCAAAGCAGGCTCCAGGCTCTGAGCTGTCAGCACAGAGCCCAACGTGGGGCTCGAACTCATGGACTGTGAGATCATGACCTGAGCCGAAGTCAGATGCTCAACCGAGCCACCCAGGTGCCCCTTGCTTGATTTTGTTTTAATTTGCTCTTCTTTTTCTAGTTACTAGTGAAAGTTGAGAATCATTGATTTGAGGATTGTCTCCTCTACTAACAAAGAGATCTTAAAGCTATTAATTTTCCTCAAGGACCTGCTTTAGCTTGTCCTTGTGGGTCCCACACATTTTGAAATGTTACATTTTCACTATCGTTTAATTAAAAATATTTTCTAAGTTGTCCTGTGATGTTGTCTTTGACTTAATGATTATTTAGAAGTATCTTGTTTAATTTACAAATAGTAGGGGTTTTCCGTGTGGTCTTGTTTTTGATTTCTAATTTAATGCCACTGTGGTCAGAGAACATGCTCTTCTAGTCTTTAAGTTTGTTCCGGTCTGCCTTTTTTGCCCAGAACCTGATGTGTCCTGGTGAATGTATCGTGTGCACTGCCATTGTTGAGTATAGTTTTCTATACATATCAATTAAGTCAAAGTGGTTTATAATGCTGTTCAAAACTTCTATGTCTTTAGTGATTTTTTTTAAATTAATTGTCCTATCAGTTGCTGAAGGAGGAGTGATGGAATCTTCAGGAATAATTGTGGAATTGTCTATTTCCCACTTTCATTCTGTCAATTTTTGCTTCGTGTATTTTAAACCTCTGTTATTGTGATTGTCTTTCTGATAAATTGATCCTGTTTTCATTATGAAATGGTCCTCTTTATCTCTGGTAATATATTTTATTTGACATCTATGTTATCTGATTATTAATATTTCCACTGTAGCTTTCTTATGCTTATTGTTTGCATGCTATGTCCTTTTCTTTATTCATTTATTTTCAGCCTGTCTGTGTCTTTGTATTTAAAGTATGTATCTTGTAGGCAGCCTATAGTTGGGTATTGGTTTTTTTTTTTCCTGACATTCCCAGACTTTTAATTGATGTGTTTAAAGAAATTAGTGCATTAATGTAACACCAGTGTAACTATTGCTATGTTAGGTTTGGGTTTATCATTTTACTTTTTTTCTCCTATTTGTCTACTTTTTGTTCCTCTTTCCTTCTTTTCTCTCCTTTTGGATTATTTGAATATAGAATTTCAATGTAATATTTTTGTTGTTTTTTTTCACCTATACTTATTTGCATTATTCTTTAGTAGTTCTCTGGGGATTACAATATACATCTTTAACTTTTCACAGGTCTCTTCAGTTAATAGTGTATAATATTAAAATCTTGTGTAAAATATTAAAATCTCATATAAAATATTAAAATCTTATAGATCCATATCTTCCCCATCCTTTGTGTTATGGTAGTTATATGTATTACATGTACACACCTATAAATCTTACCAGTGTTAACAATTTTCATCTTTTTTTTTTAATTTTTTTAATGTTTTTATTTATAGTTGAGACAGAGACAGAGCATGAGCAGGGGAGGGGCAGAGAGAGACGGAGACACAGAAGCCGAAGCAGGCTCCAGGTTCTGAGCTGTCAGCACAGAGCCCAATGCGGGGCTCGAACTCACGAATCGTGAGATCATGACCTGAGTTGAAGTCGGAAGCTTAACCAGCTGAGCCACCCAGGTGCCCCTATGATTTTCATCTTTAAAAATTTAAAGGTTTTTAAGAACATTAACAGGAAACTGCAAAAAGAAAAAAAAGTCTTGAACTCATTCAGATATTTATCACTTCCAGTGATTTTCATTCTTTCTTGAGTATCTGAGTTTCCATCTTCTATAATCTCCCTTTACCCTGAAGAACGTGCTGTGGGACTTCTTATAACATAGATCTGCTGGCAATGAATTCTTTCAGTTTCCATTTATCTGAAAATGCTTTTCTTTTTTTTTTTTAAACCTTCACTGTTAGAGGCTACTTTTGCTGGATATAGAATTCCGGATTGGATTTTTTCATTCCGTACTTTAGAGATGTTGCATTCTCTTCTAGTCTCCATCCATGGTCCTTGCCCAGTATAGACCATGTCAGTTTGCTCTTGCTGCTTTCAGTATGTGCCCTTAATCTCGTTTTCAGCAGTTTGATTACGATATACCTTGAGGTGGGTTTCTTTGTGTTTATTTTGCTTGGAATTTGTTAAACATTTTGTTGTTTTCTGTTTCTGTCCTTCATCAAATTTAGGATTGGCGGGGGGGAGGCCTTTATATTTCAGATTTTTTTCTGCCTTGTCCTCTTTCTTCTTCTGTTCCAACTTAATGTACATTGGACTGGTTGAGGTCATCTAACAAATCCCCAAGGGACTTGGTTAATTTTCCCCCCAATTCTTATCTCTGTGTTCTTTACCCTGGATACTTCCTCTTGGCCCATCCTCAGGTTTACGTGTCTTTCCTCCATCACGTCCATGCAGCTGCACGCGTTCGGTGAACTCTTGACTTCCGAAAATGTGTTCTTCAGTTCTGAAATTTCCATTTGGTTCATTTTTATATTGTTTCTGTTTCTCTGCCAGTAATTCCCACTTCTCCACTGAAATTTTCATTCACTGGAAATAACCTCATTTTCCGTATCTGTTAGTTCCAATATTTTGTTCATCCTGGAGCTGGACTCCATTTATTTTCTTTTCTCTTGAGAATGTGTTCTGCTTGTTGATTCTTAAGTATGTTGAGTAATTTTGGATTATATCCTGGACATTATGAATCTTAAGTTGTGGGGATTTTGTATTCCATGATTTTCCTCTAAGAAGTGTTCTTTCCTTTGTCTTAGCAGCTGCTTTTCTTGGCTGGGCTTGAACTGCTAACTGCTTCTTGGGCAGTGCCTCTGATCTCAGTTCTGATCTTCTGCTCTTAGCTGTAACACTTGACTCTGTTCTATGCGGGTGTGATCCGCAGGTCAGCCAGAGACGGGATAGATAGAGTTTGGGAATCCCCCCGCTCTGGCTTCTTCCCTTCTGGGATTTCCCCACTCTCTTCAGTGGTCACAGTTTTTGGACTTCACGTTTTGGCTTTCTTAGCACAAAATGGCTGTGGGGGTTTCCCACATGTACCCTTAACCCCACCGTGAGTACCACTTAATTCTGGCTAAGAAGCCATGGAAAGGAGTTTCTTGTATATTTTTCCAAGTGAGTGTAAACTCCCCACCAGAGTTTATATACCTGTGTCTCCTCTCCAGTACCTTCAAGTAGTTGCTTTTTGTGTAATTTCCAGGCTTAAAATTGCCTTCTGCAGGAAGGTACTGTCCACAAGGGGTCTGTCCTACGGCTGGAAACAGGCGCAACTCTGTGGTACTTACGTTTTATAGTTGGGACGTAGAAGATAAACAAGAGCACAGTAATGCTATGAAAGAAGTAAATAAGGTTGACGTGATCGGAGCACCAGCCTTAGGTAAGGTTGTTAGGAAGGTTCTCTGAAGAGCTCTGTTTGAGCCGACACCTAAGAACAGAAAACAGAACAAGCAAAAAAAGCTTGTTAAGAAATGTTTCAAGCAAAGGCAACAGCAGATACCAAAGAGAGAGAGGTCAGTGTGACTGAAGTATGGAGGGAAAGAAGGGACGATGTGAAATGGGTTTGCAGAGGCCAGGAGACCTTATGGGACACGGGAGGCCTTGGTAAGGAACTGGCGATTAACAGCTCCGTACAAGAGGCTGGGATTGCCGTCGAGGTCACGGGGTGCTTAGCAGACAGATCATGTTACTTTGTCAGACTAGCCGGCCCTTAACAGGCATGACTGATAGATGGTGTAGCCTTGTTTTGTTTTCTTCCGTTATTTTAACGAAGTAAAAAATCTTATTTATGTGGTCTTAGATTCCGCATCGCAGCTAACTTTTATAACGTTACCGTCTATCATGTTTTCATCGAATAACAAAGATTATCCGTAAGTATCTGAAGAGGCTATTAAAATACTTCTTCCTTTCCTTACTGCGTGTCAGTGTGAGGCCAAATGTTCTTTATATACTTCAACCCAAAATAACATATCACAGCAGACTGAATACATAAACAAATCTGGTTCTTCGCTAGTAAGTCAGCCATGAAAGAAAATTTTTAAACAGTCAAAGATGTCAATCCTTTCACAAAATTATTTTCGTTTTTAAAAATATAGCAGTTTTTTCATAAAAACGGGCTACTTAATATGTGATACTTTTGTTCTTTGTAGCTAAGTCATGCTTACATATTTATAAAATGCTGTTTTAATTTTCAGCACAGCAGATACTGATAGACATAATTCACACAAACAAAAGTTATTTGTGGTCCCCAGTAAGTGTTGCTAATGTAAAGGAGTCCTGAGGCCACAGTGTCTGAGAAGTGCTGTGTTAAGGCTATTTTATGTGGGAAAGATAATACATCACGCCAATGGTTTTCACTTCAACTGTGTAGCGAAGTCATAATTTTTAAGTTTATTTATTTATCACGAGAGAGAGAGAGAGAGAGAGAATGTGAGCAGGGGAGGGGCAGAAAGAGACGGAGAGAGAGAGAATCCCAGCCAGGTTCCCCGCTGTCAGCACAGAGCCTGATGTGGGGTTCGAACTCAAAAAACCATGGGATCGTGACCTGAGCCGAAACCAAGAGTTGGACACTTAACTGACTGAGGTACTGGGGTGCCCCAAGCCTTTTTTTCCCCAAAATTTTTATTTAAATTCTAGTTAGATGGGGCGCCTGGGTGGCCCAGTCGGTTAAGCGTCCAGCCTTGGCTCAGGTCACGATCTCACAGTTTGTGGGTTCGAGCCCTGCGTCCAGCTCTGTGCTGACAGCTCGAGGCCTGGAGCCTGCTTCGGATTCTGCGTCTCTCTCTCTCTCTCTCTCTCTCTCTCTCTCTCTCTCAAAAATAAACATTAAAAAAAATAACTTCTAGTTAACATATAGTGTAACATTGGTTTCAGGAGATAGTGTTGTCTTGGGATTATCTGGCCAACCCTTCAGTTAGCATGGTCAGAACAAAAGCGAGACGGTGATGGGGGCGGGGGGTGGATTTCTGCCATGTGAGGGGAGATGCACGCTGGTCCCTCCTCTACCTCTGAGGTCTCCAAATGTCACGGGAAGGAACATGCATTGGCCCGTGTCTAGAATAATACAATAACGCTTAAAACCTCAGCTAAGAGGGGCGCATGAGTGGCTGAGTCGGTTAAGCGTCCGACTTCTGCTCAGGCCATGATCTCACAGTTTGTGAGTTCGAGCCCCGCATCAGCATCGGGCTCTGTGCTGACAGCTGGGAGCCTGGAGCCTGCTTCAGATTCTGGGTCTCCCTGTCTCTCGGCCCCTCCCCTGCTCGTGCTCTGTCTCTCTCTGTCTCTCAATAATAAATAATGTTAAAAAAAAAAAACTTTTAAAAAATAAAAAAATAAAAAATAAAACCTCAGCTAAGAGGAAATGAAAAGCACGAGCAGAATCACTAAAGACTAGAGCAGAGTGAGACGTTGTAGTTCTGTGTCGCACGAGATGGCCCGTGGTTTCTGCACGAGAGCAGTGGCCTCCAGGATATGAATGGTACCGTGTCCCAGCAGTACGCTCCGGGCGTGCGGGTCGGTCCCATCCCTCCGGGGGGCACTCGAGAGTCACTTGTTCCTCTCCTTTGGTTTAGATGACAGCGCTTCGGCCGCGAGTAGCATGGAGGTGACGGACCGCATCGCCTCCCTGGAGCAGCGCGTCCAGATGCAAGAAGACGATATCCAGCTGCTCAAATCGGCGCTGGCCGACGTGGTCCGGCGGCTGAACATCACGGAGGAACAGCAGGCGGTGCTGAACAGGAAAGGACCTACCAAAGGTGGGCACCGGAGAGGCACGGGGGCAGCGCTAGACTTGGTCTCGCGGAGGACGCTTGCCCTGGCGGATGCAGGCCCTCCTCAACAGCGACAGACAACCTCAGAAGATCAGGGAAAGGCTCTCAGCATTGCTCAAACCATCCCACGAGGCGGGACGGGGTCTTTAACTTTATTTAGTTACCTTTGGCTTGACATGAGGGAATCGTTAGCCTGTGGTTACATGTGCAGGTGGCCAGAACATGCTTGTGGAGTCAAGGAGGGAGCCATCCAGGGGCCACCGCCGGGAGCACAGGTTTATCTTGCAAGGCAGAGCTGAGCACAAGGACACCCCCATGGTCCTCTGGGCGCCTTGGAGTCTGTTCCGCCCGGAAACTTTCTGACAACTCTCCTCTCTTTCCGTGTACTCAGCTTCTGTGCTGCCGTTCTGTTCGGCACAGCCACCAGTTAATGATCCTATGCCACAGCGAAGCTCTGCCCAGGACTGGGGGCCCCCAAGGGGCAGGCCCTTCCCTGAGGAGCTCAGAACCCGCAAGCTAGGAAGCTCCTTCCGGGCACAGCCTGCTGTGTCCTTTGAATGTCCTGCTCTGCTGTCCAGGAGAGCGTAGCCAGCTACAGAGTCTGTATCTTGTGGGTTTCTGGCAAATTTATTTTTTTTTAACTTTTTTAATGTTTATTTAGTTTTTAGAGAGAGACAGAGAGACGGAGCACAAGCAGGGGAGGGTTAGAGAGAGAGGGAGACACGGAATCCAAAGCAGGCTTCAGGCTCTGAGCTGTCAGCATAGAGCCTGACAGGGGGCTCAAACCCATGAATCGCGAGATGATGACCTGAGCCGAATTCGGACGCTTAACCGACTGAGCCACCCAGGCGCCCCTAAAACATTTTTTTAATGTTTATTTTTGAGAGAGAGAGAGAGAGAGAGAGAGAGAGCCAACACAAGCGGGGGAGGGGCAGAGAGAGAGGGAGACACAGAATCCGAAGCAGGCTCCAGGCTCTGAGCTGTCAGCACAGAGCCTGACGTGGGGCTTGAACCCACGAACCACACGAGATCATGACCTGAGCCGAAGTCGGATGCTTAACCGACTGAGCCCAGGCGCCCCTGGTTTCTGGCAAATTTAAATCATTTCATTTCCCTGTGACGCCCGTGAGTGAAATATAAGAAAGCACTATTTGTGTTTGAAGTAACTTTGTAGTGACCCTCCCCTTAAAATTTTGCAAGTACGACGCCTCATAAAAGTTTCCTGCTAATCGTACTCGGTTGCCTGATGTCCACTTTCAACCCATAGACCTTGCTCATCTTTTACCAGATCCCCGCTCCTTGTGGCTAACTTTAGAAAACAGAATTCATCTTGGCTGTCAGATTCCTTTACTTAAAACATTGCAGATCACACTGCTATGTAAATGTCCCTTTAAAATTAGCTTTGTTTGTTTGTTTGTTTGTTTGCTCGGATTTAACGAATTATTTCACACTTTCCATGTTTTTCCTGGAGTCAGGAGAGGGTACTGTCTGATGTCACATATGCTAGTTTTCTCTCAAGTCCTTGGCTACATTTTCCCATGTCTGTAGGAAAAAATGTATTTCTTCTTCCTTCAGGGTACTCGTCACCAGCTCTATGTGAGATATACTTGTGGACAACGTTGACATGTTTTCTGTAATTCTTGTATATGAGCATAGTTGCTACATGATGTTACAATGTTACGTTAATTTCAGGTGTACAATTTGTACCTTACGCCCTGCTCACCACAAGTGTAGCTACCCTCTGATACCATACACGGATACATCTCAAAGAATCTTTTTTTTAAATGTTTATTTATGTTTGAGAGAGAGAGAGATCGTGAGTTGGGGAGGGGCAAAGAGACAGAGTGTGAGCACGGGAGGAGCAGAGAGATAGGGAGACACAGAACCTGAAGCAGATTCCAGGCTCCAAGCTGTCAGCACAGAGCCCGACACGGGGCTCGAACTCATGAGCTGTGATATCGGGACCTGAGCCGAAATCGTACACTTAACCAACTGAGCCGCCCAGGCGCCCCTCGAACAATCTTTTTAAGTACTGTTTTTCTCCTTCTAAGTTACAAAGTCATTAGGGAATTTTAAATAGAAACTAAGTTATTTTAGGTATTCTTGACCTACTCAGCTTTCCAAAAATAAATCTGATGACTACTATACCCTAAAGGGTACATTTGAAGTCGTTGCTTTATATAAAACTTCAGACTTCCAAAACATCTATTTTTTTAAAAAATTAGGGAAAAAAAATAATGCAAGAGGCCTGCCTGTTTCTTTTCTTGATTAAGAGTAAAGTTTTATGAAACTTCCTCTAAGAGAATAGTTTCTTTTCATAGTGAGATCTGATGTGTTTTTTTTAATATAATATTTTTTTCATAAGTAAAAGTAAATCATGGTATAAAGGCAGAGGGTCACGCCGAGAAATAGAACAAAGGTCATAAGAAAGCTGGTGAGTGGGGTGGCATCCCCCAAATGGAACGGGCCATGACTTTCCCGGCTTGTAAGCAGTTAATTACAGGACAGTGGAACTGGAGGTGGGGAGGTGGAGAAGTGGGCCCATCAGAGGCTCTGGGTCGCTGCTTTCCTTCGGGAGAGAGCCGTGTTGGTACATGTGCACCTGCCGCTGGGTAGCTGACCCTCAGTAGCCATGGTTCAGTTGGGGGGATCTTTCAGACCAGACGGATTTGACACAAACCTCCTCTGTGTGTAAAAGGCCACTTCACATTATTTTGGCTTGCTGTCCTCCTACAGGCTCGAAGCAGACAGGACTCAAGGCATTCTAACTTCTAAGTATTAAGTGATGTTTCCCCCCCAAGGTCAGTTTTCTGAACCTTAGGGTTCAGTGTTCTGAGCTTTGGGCACCTAACTTCGTGCTGTTGGCCCAGCGACAGGAATGGCGGTGCAGCAAGAAACAGGCCACGCTGGTAGGCAGTGAGCTTTCAAAGTGCTCAGCACGGCTCAGCTTGAAGGAAGTGTGTGCCGTGTCTGTGCCACAGTCACCCTGATGGGCAGACCTCAGAGTCTATACAGTAGCCCCAGGGTTGCCCGTGAGGCTGTAAATCCCTTTCCATGGTACCACTTCACTTCGTTCGAAGATATTTTATTCTTCTTCGTATGACTTCACTCGCGTAACAATGAGGACTGCCATCTCGGGAAAATAATTCACTAACAGATCAGGTTCGTGGCTTCCTGAGACAGGGGGGAGAGTGTGGCCAAGCCATCAGATGCTGAGCCTGTGGACACAGAGTTTACATAGGAGGGAGCTGTGACTCACACCGCTTTTCCCTGGCAACATTCTCCTGGTGCCGGGGATTTTTAACCAGTGATGCCGTCCTGGGGCTTAGGAGTTACTAAGTCTCCACCGAAGCCCCCCAGACGTTGTTATTCATGTTTTCTTTTGCCTTTGGGTTTTTTTTAAGTATTGAGAACGGGTTGCCCTGTCACGCTTCTTACCTACAGACAACCTCAGCCCACAAAGGTGGCCCTGCTTATGTCAGATTGACCTTCAGATGCGGAGATTTGGTATGTTTTAATTTTGCTGACCTTGGGTTACCCTATACTGGGGATAAGAGAATCAAATAGTTTTCCCTGCTACCTAACAATGCGGTTAAGAAGACCCCCATGTATATTGATTGCTGTTGTGAGTATAAATACAGAAATGTGCTTTATGAATAAAAGAGTTCATTGCAACACCATGCATATTGGAGACTTGGATAGAAAGGAGCAGAGGGAGGGGCGCCCAGGTGGCTCAGTCATTAAGCGACCGACTTCGTTCGGTTCGGGTCATGATCTCGCGGTCCGTGGGTTCGAGCCCCGCATCAGGCTCTGTGCTGACACAGCTCAGAGCCTGGAGCCTGCTTCAGATTGTGTCTCCCGCTCTCTCTGCTCCTCCCCCACTCACGCTCTGTCTCTCTCTGTCTCTCAAAGATGAATAAATGTTAAAAACAAAAAAAAATTTTTTAAAAAGGAGCAGAGGGAGTGCAAGCTACAGGGGCCGAAAACTGCAGCACTCTGTATGATCGAACACTGGGTCCTCGTTAAAAACGTTCACATTACTGGTAGCAACAGGGAAAGCACCTGTGCATTACATTAAGAGTCACAAGCAAGATAGAAAACTGTATACACTGTAAAGTTCAAGTTAATAGACAAAATCTACGCAAAAAGACTGGAAAGAAGTATAACCAAGTGTTTTCACTGACTTTTTTTTCCTGAGTGGTGGGACTGTGACCTTTTTTTCTTCTTTATACGTTTAGTTGGTTTCTAAATGTTCTTTGGAGTAAGCAGAAGAAATTCGTGTTTTAAATGTGACACTTTTCTGGGGTGCCTGGGTGTCTCAGTCGGTTGAGCGTCCGGCTTTGGCTCAGGTCATGATCTCACGGTTGGTGGGTTCAAGCCCTGCGTCGGGCTCTGTGCTGACAGCTCAGAGCCTGGAGCCTGCTTGGGATTCTGTGTCTCCCTCTGTCTCTGCCCCTCCCCAGCTTGTGGCTCTGTCTCTGTCTCTCAAAAATTTATTGTTAAAAAAAAATTGGGGGGCACCTGGGTGGCTCAGGTGGTTGACCACCTGACTTCAGCTTCAGGCATGATCTCACGGTTCGTGAGTTCAAGCCCCGTGTCAGGCTCTGCGCTGACAGCTCAGAGCCTGGAGCCCGCTTCGGATTCTGTGTCTCCCTCTCTCTCCGCCCCTCCCCTGCTCATGCTCTGTCTCTCTCTGTCTCTGAAAAATGCATAAACGTTAAAAAAAATTAAAGTAAAAATGACTCCTTTTTTACCTTGTAAACTGATCTTCTCCTGCCCCGAGGACAGCAGCAAGGAGGGAGTGCCCAGAGGCTGGTGGCCTGTTCTCAAGAAGATAAGGAGTCGTGATTTGGAGTTAAATTCACAATAGACCCATTGTATGTGTGCATGGCTGATTTCCATCTCAGTGCAAGGGGAGTGCTGTGAGATTTTAATGGAAAACGTAGTCCTTGTCCGCTTTATTCCGTGCTCACCAGCAAGTAATTCACATTTACCACTTTAAATGTTGCTCCTGTATTCAGGCCTAATTAACTCTGCCTCAGGTATCTCGGATCACAACTGAAACGCTACATTAATTCTTCCCACATCGCATTCAGGGTACCTGACTGCACCCTGATGTCCGAAGCATTCTGTCCTGGATGTAGCCCTGGCCGTGGGATAATAGCTCCCACTCCTCCCGTGCCTGCTGCGCCCGGACACGATGCTAACACCTTTCCACTCCTCACTCCCAGTGCTCTGGGAGCCCTGCAGGGTGGGCGCTGGGATCCTTATTTTTAAGAATCGAGGGCCCGGAAGGGTGGTGACTTCTCTGAGGCTCCGTGAAGTAAGCCTCGCTGAGTCGGGCCGGTCCTGCGTGATTCCTTTATTGCTCTGTGCTTCCCAACGTCCCTTGAGACGTGAGCTCCCAACAATCCTGCCCCCCCCCCCCCATGAATGCATTCCAAATACATGCCATTCATCATGCATTCTCTTTTGATTTTAGAAATTCTTCTTTCGTGCTGTGTGTCTACATTTTGCCCCTAGGAACAATTGAAATGTTATTTAAAAAATCCCTTTTATGAACCAGCAGAATGTCTCCTATCTTAGTGTCGTGTGGAAACGGAGGAGTCATTTATCTCAGCCCCTGATGAGTGGAAATTGCGTGTGAGCCCTTCCCTCGGTGCACTTTCTCCTCCACAGTTGTAAACGTTGCCCGTCTGAAGATCATGCGTTGTCCTACAGGCCGCTCTCGTATCCTCCTGTCCTCCCCCTCGCAATCCAGGCTGCTGCCTGCTCACACTGGACGTTAGCAGGTGTTTTTCCTTCCAGAACATTCCCTTTGTGGCAGCCGCCTTTCTTCCTTGAGTGGCTAACCACGTCCAGATGGGCAAACCTGGCAGCGACCTGAGGAGGCGTCACGTGCAAAATACGCAGTTACTAGGCGTGTTGGTGGCAGCTGTGGTGCTCTTGACCAAGCCCGTGGCCGTGACAGCCTGAGGACGTTACCAAGAGCGGCACAGCCAGCAAGATCTTGCCGAAGTAGGGGTCTCTCCACCTTCTTTGCCACTCCGAGGTGGTCACCATGCCTCCCTGCCATCCTGTGTTTTCTTTCACGATTGCATTTTTTTATTTTTAAAAACTTTTTTAATGTTTATTTTTGAGAGAGACAGAGACAGAGCACAAGTGGGGGAGGGGCAGAGAGAGAGGGAGACACAGAATCGGAAGCAGGCTCCGGGCTCCGAGCCGTCAGCCCAGAGCCCGATGTGGGGCTCGAACTCACAGGTGGTGAGATCATGAGCTGAGCCGAAGTCGGACGCTTAACCGACGGAGCCACCCAGGCGCCCCTTCTTTCATGATTTCTTATCAGAGCTTTAAGAATTCTGTTTGTTTTGAGGACACTCTGTGACAGTGTGACGTACAGGATCCGTTACACCCTGTGCGAAAGCCACTGCGCGCAGTTGATATCCTCTCCGTGGGTTTCCACAGCCCTAGTTCCCCTTTCGGGAGAAGGACAGAACGAGGTTATGACGAGACTGGATTTGAGATCAGTGCGGTCTGATGGACACGTACTTGTTGTGTTCCTTCTGTGGGGGCATCACAGCAGGTCCCACCATCAAGGAGCCTCCCATCGTGGATGGAGAGGACAGGTGAACAAACAGACGACTGCCATGTGGTGTCCTGGGTGTGGTGACACAGGACACCCCTGGCACAGGCCAGGGAAGTGGGAGCAGGAGGAGGCTCGCCCAGCCTGGTTTGGCGGGGTGTGTGTGTGTGTGTGTGTGTGTGTGTGTGTGTGTGTGTCTGTGTGTGTGCGTGTATGTGTGTGTGTGTGGTGGGGTGGGGTGGGGGTCCTGGATGAGGGGCCAGAGAGGAGCTGGGTACAAGACATCCTCCTTGGGCCCTCTGGGTCCTGTCTTTTTTATTTTTTTAATGTTTATTTATTTTTTGAGAGAGAGAGAGACAGAGAGAGGGACAGAGAATGTGAGCAGTAGAGGAGCAGAGAGGGAGGGAGAGAGAGAGAATCCCGAGCAGGTTCCCCGCTGTCAGCGCAGAGCCCAGCTCAGGGCTCCATCTCCCAAGCCGTGAGACCGTGACCTGAGCCGAGGTCAACAGCTCAACCGACGGAGTTACCCAGGCACCCTTGTGGGTCCTTTCTTTACCCTCCTCTGGCCAGCTCCACAGGTCAGCCTGCAGGGACCATGCCAGCAGGCCCTTGCCCTCCCCCTCCCAGTTAGGTCTGCGCACGGGGAGCCCTCGCTGGGGCTTGGAAGGAGGGGAGAGAGGGGGGCCTTCACTTCCTTGGTTCCTGACGCGTGGGGTCCCTCGGGTTGGCTGTGTCCCTCCTCTGAATGTTGCTTCTACTCCCAAAGCAGTTTCTCTCCCTTTAGGTTCAGGTGACTGCTCCCCCCATCAGCCCCTGGGGCCCAGGAGGGGTGACTTGCTCTCTGCTGTCAGCCCAAGAGACAGAGCAGCATACCTGGCCTGCCTGCCTCCGGAGCAGGGTGTGCAGAGATCTAGGGGACACCCCTCCCAGCTCAGGCATCGTCTGCGACCCCCTCTGCTCTGCAGAGTGAGATTAGCTCATCTGGAACAACAGTGTGTAAGCCAGTGCTCAACTGGGAGGCCCAGACTGGTGTAGGAGCTGGGGGAGGCCGTCCGGGAGGGCAGAAATGCCCAGGAGAGGACAGCGGCGTAGCCTGTGGGTCTCAAAGTGGGGTCCCCGGAGCAACGGAGAGATGCCCTGAGAGCTTGCTAGAAAGGCAGATTCTCAGGCTGCACCCTGAGATCCAGGATCAGAAACACTATGGGCTGGAGCCCCACGTTGTGTATCATAGCATGCCCTCCAGGTGAGTGCACGTACCCACGTTCGCTAGCCCAGCAAGAGCAGAGCTGAGGAGGTGGAATTGTTTGGCTTGTTGGTTTGTGGGGGGCACACGGAAGCACCTGGGGACATGGTGGGAAAAATAAAGTCATACGGATAGAATGAGAGCAGATGGCTGAGGTTACAAAAGCCCAGATCCTGACTGGCCGGGTGGCCGGGAGGTGCACTAACCCAGGAGTCGGGATGGTGTCCTCTTCCCTCCGCGGGCTGGTTGTGAAGTAGGAGCCCCCAGATGTGTAGGTCCCGTGTCAGTCCTGGTTACGTGCAACATGGTGCAGTGGCTCCTGGGGGCCGTTGGAGGTGGTGGCGAGGGACATCAAGGTGAGGGTCACAGGGAGGCGAGCCTGGACCCGGCTGACGGAGCGCCCCGGAGACCCACCCTTGGGGCTAGGAGTCGTGCTGCGGGGACAGGCTGGACAGGCAGGAACGGAAGGGACAGACAGGCTCACATATGCGTCGTTCCCATCTCTGGGGCTGCCATGACAGGTGACCACAAACTGGGAGGCTTATAACAATGGACGTATTCTCTCCCAGTCCTGGAGGCCGGCAGTCCAAGATCAGTGCCGCTGGACAGAAGTTGAGGGGCGGGCAGGCTTGGTTCCTTCCAGAGGCTCTAAGGGAGGCTGTCCCAGGCCCCTCTCCCCACTTCCGTGGCTGCTGGCCATCCTTGGCATTCCCTGGCCTCTGGACGCTTCGCTCTAAGCTCTGCGTCCACAGGCACGTGGGCTCCTCCCCAGGGGGGCTCTGTGTCTCTTCTCTTCTCTTTACAAGGGCACCATCGTTGGGTTCAGGGCCCGGCCTAATCCTGTATGACCTCATCTTAACTAATCACATCTCCAAAGACCCTATTTCCAAGTAAGGTCATATCCTGAGGTTCTGGGTGAACATGAATGTGGGGGACTCTGTTTAACACAGTACATGTACTTAAAAAAAAATAACAACCCGGAATGGGGCCAAGATGGTGGACAAAGCAGAGAGAGGAGGAAGAGCAGCCATGACGGTGCCTGTCTTCCTGCTGGAGAGAAGGGTCCTGGGGACCAGCACGCTGTGTGCGAGAGAAGATGGGGAATCGTGGTTTGGGAGCCGTGCTGCTTCCACTGAGGAGTGCTAGCTGCCAGTGCACCCCAGGCCCTTGAGTGAGCAGGTGCTCGGGAGATGAGGAAAGAGAGCATAGAGGGTGGCGAAGGGCTTCATGCTCTGGCTGGGGAGCCGCCTGTGGCTTTTGCCATTTTCGGTCACATTTAACAAAAGAAGGAAGCTGGGACGCCGGGGTGGCTTTGTTAGTGAAGCATCAGGCTTCGGCTCAAGTCATGATCTCGCGGTTCGTGGGTTCGAGCCCCACGTCGGGCTCTGTGCTGACAGCTCGGAGCCTGGAGCCTGCTTCCGATTCTGTGTCTCCCTCTCTCTCTGGCCCTTCCCCTCTCGAGCTCTGTCTCTCTCTCAAAAATAAATAAACATTAAAAAAAAATTTTAAATAAAAAAAAATTAAAAAGAAAGAAGGAAGCCTAGCTTTTTGCTTTAGGGGCCGAAAAGTTCCGGTTCGTTAAAAACTTGGCGTTCTAGGCAGTTTTGTTATTGTTTTCAAGAACATAAATTGAGGCAGATTTAAAAAATTTTTTTTTTTAACGTTTATTTATTTTTGAGACAGAGAGAGACAGAGCATGAATGGGGGAGGGTCAGAGAGAGGGAGACACAGACTCCGAAACAGACTCCAGGCTCCGAGGTGTCAGCACAGAGCCCGACGCGGGGCTTGAACTCACGGACCGTGAGATCATGACCTGAGCCGAAGTCGGCCGCTCAACCCACTGAGCCACCCAGGCGCCCCAAATTGAGGCAGATTTAATTCTGTGATGGACAAAATAAATTCTGCTAGCATTTCAAATAATTTTGTTTTTTTTAATTTCAGAGTGGTGTTAGATTTACAGAAGAGTTACAGGGATAGTACAGACAGTTCCCATATGCCCCGCACCCAGGTTCCCCTACGATTAATGTTCTACATTTAGTATGCCACCACGGTGATACATTTTTATTAATTAAAGGCACACTGTATTTAGATTTCCTTAGTTTATCCCTAATACCCTTTTTTGCTGTTGTTCCAGGATCGATCCAGGATCACATTTGTCTCCTTAGGCTCCTCTAGACTGACAGTTGCTTGGACTTTTTCCTTGTCTCTGATGACCCTGACAGTTTTGAGGAGCCCTAGTCAGATGGCTCATTGTCCTTCACCTTGGGTTTGGGTAGGTCATGGGTTTTGGGGAGGAAGACCGTAGAGGTAAAATGCATTTCCTTCACATCCTGTCAAGGTCACGTGCTATCGGTAGGACTCATCACTGTGACGTTGGCTTGGACAGAGTTTGCCAGGTTTGTCCACAGTGCAGTGACTCCCCCCGTCCCCACTCTGGACCGTGCAGAAGGCAGTCACTATGCCGCCCACACTTAAGGAATAGAGAATTGCACTCCACCTCCTTGGTTATCTACGTAAATTATCTGGAATTATGCACGGGAGACGTATCTTTGCTCCCCCCATTTAATCATTTCCTCCGTTATCAACTTGTATCGGTATGGACTCATGGATACTTGTATACCTCAGGCTGTGATCCAGTACTGCCTTATGTGGTTTGTTCCTGCGGGTTTCCCAGCTTTGGCTATGGGGAGCTCTTTCAGTTGGCTCCTGAGTGCCTCTGACTTGACCCCATCAGTATAGGGGTTGGGGTTTTATTACTGCTTTTGAGCACTTCCTTTCTCTCTGGTAGTACAGGACGCTCCGGGCCCATGTCGTGGGTGCCCTGCCCCAGCCCCAAATTTGGGCATTTCCCCGAGGAGTCCAGGCTCCCCTGCTGTTGTGGAATCGTGTTAGAAACCAAGGTTTGGGCGCCGGATGATATTGCTTTCGGCAGTCGTAGCGGGCAGAGCTAAGGCATGTCTGTGTTTATACCAATACGTGTTTACATATGCATGTATAATTGTGTATCTGTGGCTGTATCAGGCTAAACCTGGCTCATTGCAGCCTCCCCCTGGCTTGTCTGTAGCCTTGCTCTGCAACAATGAAGCCTTGCTCCCACCATCCTTCACCCGTCTCTTAATTGTTCTCGCCCTAGTGTTCATGATTGTGGTTTCAGAGGTATAGACCATGCCCTGTGGGAAACAATGTTACTGACTGGAGCACAGTGCTTACCATGTGCTCCTGGGTAGGCAGACAGTCTCTCCCCATTTCCACAGCACCTCTCCTGCCCCACCCCCTTCCATGACATCGTAGTACATACTTGTAACGTAGTTTGATTCTTTTATCTGTCATGGGTTCCCCCCGCCCCATCTCCTAACTGATTTTTCTCTGCAAACGTTCAAGTTCACTCTTTGTGCCATAAGAGCCTGTAAGTTTTGACAGATGCCTGATGTCACATAGCCACCGTGCAGCATCACATAATCATTTTACCACCCTAAATTTCTCCTAGGTCTTACCTGTTCAGCCCTCCGCCCCCCACCCGGCCAACCTCTGGCAACCACTGATCTGGTTTTTTGCTTCTATAGTTTTGCCTTTTATAAAAAAATTTTTTTAAATTTTATTTATTTTTGAGAGAGAGATAAGAACGCAAGTGGGGGAGGGGCAGAGAGAGAGGGAAACACAGAATCCGAAGCAGACTCCAGGCTCTGAGCTGTCAGCACAGAGTCCGATGCGGGGCTTGAACCCACAAACTATGAGATCATGGCCCAAGCCAAAGTTGGATGCCTAACCGCCTGAGCCACCCAGGCGCCCCAGTGTTTTGCCTTTTATAGACTGTCATATAAGTGGAATCATACAGAACACAGCCTTTCGAGCCTGGCTGCTTTCACTTGGTGGCATGGATTTAATAAGCCTCAGCCCTGTCCTTGGCGTGGATTTCTTCCTCACTTTTTTTTTTTTTTTTTTTTTTTTTTTTGCTGAATCATATTCCGCAGTCTGGATGGACCACAGTTTGTTTTTCCACTCACCCATTGAAGGACATCTTGGTTGCTTCCAGTTCCTGACAATATTATGAAAAAAAAAAAAAAACTGCTATAAATATTAAATGCAGGCTTTATACAGACATGAGTTTTCAAATCAGTTGAGTAAATAAATACCCAATGTCACACAATGCCTGGATCCTACCACAAGACTATATTTAGCAACTGCCAAACTGTCTCCCCGGGTGTCTGTACCATTTTGCATTCCCACCAGCCATGAATGAGAACCCCGTGGCTCTGCATCCTGGCCAGCAAGTGCTATTTTGTTTGTTTTTTTGGATTTTAGCCACCCTAATAGGTGTATAGAGATATCTCATTATGGTTTTAATTTGCATTTCCCTAATGACAAAAGATGTGGAGCATCTTTTCATATGTTTATTTGCCATCTGTAGATCGTCTTGGGTGAAGTGTCTGTTCAGATCTTTTGCCCATTTTTTTAATTGGGCTGCTTGTGTTCGGACTGTTTTAAGCATTCTTTCTTTATATTCCAGATACGAGTCCTTTATCAGATATGTGATTTGTAGATACTGTCTCCCAGTCTGTGACTTATCTTTTCATCCTTATAACAATGCATTTCACAGAGCAAGCGTTTTTATAATTTTAATGAAGTCCAAGCAATCTGTTTTTCTCTTTCATGGATCGTGCTTTTGGTGGTGTATCTAAAAAGCCACCAAACCCAAGGTCACACAGATTTTTCTCCTGTGTTTTCATCTAGAAGTTTTATAGCTTTGCGTTTTACATTCTGGTCTTGGGTCCACTTTGAGTTAGTTGCTGTGTAAGGGGCGAGGCTGGTGTCTAGGTTCCTTGTCCCAACATCCTTTGTTGAAAGTCTCTGCTGAGTGCTCTTGGTGCCTTTGTCAATCCTGCCAGCATTTTAAAACTGATACCCTCTTCCTTCCTCCCTGTCTTAAGTTCTGTAAAAAGTTACACTGACAAAGGGGAAAGTTCTGATTACATTTTCTGCTCATCTCACAGCAAGACCACTGGTGCAGACCTTGCCCTTAAGAACCACCATCAACAATGGCACCGTGTTACCAAAGAAACCTAGTGGCTCTCTGCCGTCCCCCTCCGGGGCCAGGAAAGAAACTGCTGTGGCAGCGGCAGCCAAAAGGTAGGTGGAGCGCGCCTTAGGCAAACTCTGAAAGGAGTTCCATCTCAGACTTAAAATCAATTATCGCCTTTTCATACGACCCTTGTTAATTTCTTGTCTGAATTAAAATTCATAAAAGTATAAGATTTGGTGTGTTGACATATCAGGACCTATATAAGTTTTCTGCCTTTTTTTTTTTTTTTTTTACTTAATCTTACTGTCTCTGAAATCCCATTGGCTAACAGCACAGTGTGCCATTTTGTATTTTAAAGTTCTCTTTTAAAAACACAAACGGGAGTGTAACCTGTGTGCAAATGAATATGCTCTTCCCGAGTTCCTCTCTGGCACAGAGTAAAACTCAGGTCTCCAGACCAACCTCAGTTATTTACCTGTACAATTTGGATAAGCTCATCCTTTTAAATTGTGCCAAACGGTGATGTTCTAGATACTGATGTTGTCTCTCAGAGCATAGTTTGCTCTTAACTTTTCTATAATTTCATAATCGTCATATTGAAAGTTTATCTCTCATATGCCAGGCTACTTTTCTAAATTTTTAGGCTCTAGGGAATTCAATGCCTGATGGTAATGCAGCCTAGAAGACCCTGGGTTGTTATGAGTACACCGTGGAAGCCATAGAACTTTTTACGATACTAACTGGCCAGTAGGTGCCCGGACACAGAGCGGAGCAAACTCTAGGGCACGCTGGGGCCACCATTGGGCTTGTAGGCGTTAGATTGGATGCTGGGTTGGGACTCGGAATGAAAACCTAGCGATCTCGTCTTCTGTTTTAAATATGTAGGTTTGCACTCTGCCTCACCAAGTGTATTTTCATTGTGTTTTGATCAAATAGAGTTTCATGTACTTGTTGTTTACAAATTTTAAGAAAATTGGTTTTGTGGGGCTTTTTAAAACTTAAAAAATGAAATTCTTAGCCTCATTTTGTATCTGTTTCTTAAAGTATATTTATTTATTTTGAGAGAGAGAGAGAGAGCATGAGCATGTGCATGGGGGAGGGCCATGTGCCTCTCATGAGAGAGAGAATCCCAAGCAGGCTCCATGCTGTCAGTGCAGAGCCCGACACGGGGCTCAATCCCACGAACGGGGGGTCATGACCTAACCTGAGATCAAGTCGGATATTTAACCAAATGAGCCACCCCGGCGCCCTCGTTTCTGTTTAATACTTACTTGAATCATTTATTTCTAATCCACGTGAAATGCCCTTCTAGAGGGCAGTAGTAGATACGGACTTTTTTTTTTCATCTAGATGCTGAAGATTGTCAAGGCTTTTTATTTCAAAGTTCAGATTGCCATGTGTTATAAAGCACATAACGTTAAATTTATCGCCTTAATCATTTTTAAGCATACAATTCAGTATCGTTAAACACTGTCGCACGTTGTTGTGCAACGGATCTCCAGAACTTTTTTGTCTATTTTTGTGTTTGTTTGTTTGTTTGTTTGTTTGTTTCTTTCTTTCTTTCTTTCTTTCTTTCCATTTTAATTCCAGGATCGTTAACACACAGTGTTATATTAGTTTCAGGTGCACGATACAGCGATTCACCACTTCCCTACGTCCCCCGGTGCTCATCATGACAGATGCCCTCCTTCATCCCCATCACCGACTCCCCTCATCCCCCACCCAGCTCCCTTCTGGTAATCATCAGTTTAAAGAACCTCATTTTGCAAAACCGAATCTCTACCCGTTAAACACTAATTCCTATCCCCGGCCCTTCACAGTCACCTCTCTGCATTCTGTTTCTGTGACTTTGACTCCTTTGGATGCTTCCTCTGAGTGGAGACATACAGTATTTGTGTGTCCCTTTGTGACTGGCTTTTTTCACTTAGCATGATATCCTCGAGCTTCATCTGTATTGTAGCATATCACAGGATTTCCTTCTTTTTTTAGGTCTGCATAATACACACACACACACACACACACACGCACGCACGCACGTCACCGTTTCTTTATCCATTCAACTGTCGATGGATGCTTGGGTTGTTTCCACCTCTTGGTTATTGTAAATGATGCTACAATGAATATGGGTGTGCAAATAGCTCTTCAAAATCCTGCTTTTCATTCTTTTGGATACATACCCAGAAGTGGCATTGCTGAGTCATAAAGTAATTCTGTTTTTAATTTTTTGAGGGAGTGCCATACTGTTTTCCATAATGGCTACACCATTTTACATTTCCACCAACAGCAGGCAAAGGTTCTCATTTCTTCTCATCCTTGCCCAAAACTTGTTATTTTCTGTTCTTTTGCTGGTGGTCATCCTAATGGATTTGAGGCAATATCTCATTGTGGGTTTGATTTGCATTTCTCATATGATAAGTGATATTGAACATCTTTTAAAAAAAATTTTTGTAATGTTTATTTATTTTTGAGAGAGAGAGAGAGAGAGAGAGAGAGAGAGAGAGAGAACATGATCAGGGGAGGGGCAAAGAGAGAGGGAGACACAGAACCTGAAGCAGGCTCCAGGCTCCGAGCTGTCAGCACAGAGCCTGACGCAGGGCTCGAACTCACTAACCGTGAGATTGTGACCCGAGCCGAAGTTGGATGCTTTAACCGACTGAAACACCCAGGCACCCCTTGAGCATCTTTTGTTAAGTAATCTCTATGCCCAGTATGGGACTTGAGCTCACGAACCCCGAGATCAAGCCTCACATGCTCTACCAACTGAACCAGCCAGGCGCCCCAACATTGAGCATCTTTTTATATACTTGTTGGCCATTTGTATATCACCTTTGGAGAAATACCTATTCAAGTCCTTCGTCCATTTTTTAATCAAATTACTCATTTTTTAGTTATTGTTCTTGAACTGTAGAATTTCCTTTTGTATTCTGGATATTAACCCCTTATCAGATCTATGATTTGCAAATATTTTCTCCCATTACATAGTTGCCTTTCACTCTATGGATTGTTTCCTTGATGCACCAAAGTTTTTAAGTTTGATGTAGTCCCAAGTGTCTGTTTTTGCTGTTGGTGTCACATCCAAGAAGTCACTGGCAAGTACAGGACCCCGAAGCTTTCCTCCTGTGTTTTCTTGTGAGAATTTTATGGTTTTAGGTCATGTGTTTAGGTCTTTAATCCCTTTTGAGTTAATTTTTGTGTATAGTCCAAGGTAAAGGTAGAGCTCCATTCTTTTGCATGTGGATGTTCAGTTTTCCTTTTGCCATTTGTTGAAAGACACTGTCCTTTTCCCATCGTGTGGTCTTGGCTCCCTTGTTGACCGTCATTTGGCCGAATACTCAAGGGTTTATTTCTGGACTCTCTATTCTGTTCCATTGGTCTATATTTTTGTCTTTGTGCTAAGGAAGATACCACACCAACTTGATTACTGTTACTTTGTAGTATGTTTTGAAATCAGGAAGCTTGAGGCCTCCAACTTTGTTCTTCTTTTTCAAGGTTCTTTGGCTATTTGGGGTCCCTTGACATTCCTTTTTAGGATTTTTTTTCTGTTTCTGCAAAAAATACCATTGGGATTTTGACAGGGTGTGCATTGAATCTATAGATCGTTTTGGGTAATACAGACATTTTAACAATATTGAGTCTTCCAATCCATGAAAGTGGGATGTGCTTCCACTTATTTATGTCTTCTTTGGTTTTTGTTCAGCCATGTTTTCTGTGTGCAAGTCTTTTACCTCTTTGGTTCAATTTACTCCTGAGTATATAATCCTTTCTGATTTGATAGCAAGAGGGATTGTTTTCTTAATTTCCTTTTTGATTTAGTCATTGTTAGTATAGGAGTGCAACTGATTTTGTTGATTCTTTTTATATCCTGCAACTTTGCTGGAATTGTTTACTCGTTTTCAAATGTTGTGTGTGTGGAATCTTTAGAGTTTTCCACATGTAGGATCATGTCGTCTGCAAACAGAGATAACTTGCCTTCTCTCTTTCCAATTTTGATACCTTTCATTTGTTTTTCTTGTCTAATTGTGCTGGCTAGGATTTCCAGTAGTGTGTTGAACAGGAGTAATGAGACTGTGTCTCCTCACCTTGTTCCTGATCTTAGAGGAAAAGCCTTTAGTCTTCACTGTTGAATGTGGTGCCAGCTGTGAGCTTTTCATTCATGGCTTTTATTATGTTAAGGTAGTTTTCTTCTATTTCTAATTTGTTGGGAGTTTTTAACATGAAAGAATGTTGAGTTTTGTCGAGCGCTTTTTTTTGCATCAATTAAGATAGTGATGTGGTATTTGTCCTTCATTGTGTTAACATGGTATTCCATTCATTTTCATATGTTGAACCATCCTTGTATTCCATGAGTAAATCCCACTGGGCTGTGGTGTATGCAGTGGTCCCCTCTCATCCGTGGTTTTGCTTTCTTCAGTTTCAATTGCCTATGGTCAACCTCAGTTCAGAAGCTCATGACTGTCCTTCTGACATATCATCAGAAGGTCAAATAGCAGCCTAACATTATGTCACAATGCCTCCCTCCCTCACCTCACTCTATCTAATCGTGTAGGCATTTTATCGTGTCACATCATCACAAAAAGAAGGGTGAATAGAGTAGTACAGTAAGATATTTTGAGAGAGACCACAGTCACATAACTTTTATTACAGTGTGTTGTTATAATTGTTCTATTTTATTATTATTATGCCTAATTATAAATTAAACTTTATCATACATACGTATGTATAGGGAAAACTTGTATAAATAAGGGCACTCTTCACAGTTTCAGGCATCCACTGGGGGTCATAGAACATATCCCCTGTGGATAAGTGGTGGGGGGTAGGGTATTGGTCTATAGATTTTCTTGTTGTGTCTTTGTCTGGTTTTGGCATCTGACTAATGCTGGCCTCATAGAATGAGGTTGGAAGAATTCCCCCCTTGCCCCCCCCCCCTTTAATTCTTTGAATGACTTTAAGGAGAATTGATATTAATTCATCTTTAAATGTTTGGTAGCATTCTTCAGTGATGCCATCTGTCCCTGGGCTTTTCTTTGCTTTTTTTTTTTTTTTTTTTTTTTTAAATTACTGCTTCGATTTCCTTCTGGTTACTGATCTGTTAGAGTTTTTATTTCTTCATGATTCATCTTGGTAGGTTGTATGATTCTGGGAATTGATCCATTTCTTCTAGGTTATCCAATTTGTTAGCATATAATTGCTCATAGTAGCCCCATAGAATTCTTTTTACTTCTGTGATAACAGTTGTAATATCCTTTCTTTCATTTCTAATTTTCATTTCTAATTTTGGTTATTTGAGTCTCATTTTTTTCTTAGTGTAGCTGAGGATTTGTCAGTTTTGTTGGTCTTTTTAAAAGAAATTTAGGGGCACCTGGGTGGCTCAGTCAGTTAAATGTCTGACTTTTGACTTCAGCTCAGGTGGTAATCTCATGGTTCATGAGTTCCAGCCCCGTGTCGGGCTTTGTGCTGACAGCACAGAGCCTGCTTGGGATTTGGTCTCTCCCCCACACTCGCTCACTCGCTCTCTGTCTCTAAAAATAAATGAATACATAAAACTTAAAAAAAATTCTTTAAAAATATTCTAAAATTATGGTTTCATTGGTTTGTTTTCTATTCTCTATTGTGTTTACCTCTGCTCTAATCTTTATTAATTAGCTCCTTACTTTCACTAACCTTTTAGTTTATCCTTTTCTAGTTCCTTGAGGTAGAAAGTTAGGTTGTTGTTTTGAGATCTTTCTTCTTCTTAATGCAAGTCTACTGCTATAAACTTCCCTCTTAGTATTGTGTTCTGCATCTCCTGTAAGTTTTAGTATGTTTTTATTTTCACTTGTTTCCAGAAATTTTCTAAATTTCCTTGTGATTTCTTCTTTGACCCATTGGCTGTTCAAGAGTGAGTTTTTCTCATTTCAAGAGTGACTTTTTTTAATTTTTTTTTTTAACGTTTATTTATTTTTGAGACAGAGAGAGACAGAGCATGAACGGGGGAGGGGCAGAGAGAGAGGGAGACACAGAATGGGAAGCAGGCTCCAGGCTCTGAGCCATCAGCCCAGAGCCCGACGCGGGGCTCGAACTCACAGACCGTGAGATCGTGACCTGAGCCGAAGTCAGATGCTCAACCGACTAAGCCACCCAGGCGCCCCAAGAGTGACTTTTTAAAGTAGCAAATTATCGCAGCACCTGACTGACTCAGCCGGTAGAGCGTGTGACTCGCGGCTCTTGATCTTGGGGTTATGAGTTTGAGCCTCGTGTTGAGTGTAGAGATGACTCAAACAAATAAATCTTAAAAAAAAAAAAGTAGCAAATTATTATTGGAAAGATGAGACTCTTTCCCTTTATTCTTGGATAAAATAGAATTCTATCATTTATGTCTCTTATATTTTGGAATTTAAATAAAATAAAAACGTCTTTCAGAGCACAAAGGTAAAAGTCAAAGTCGCAATGCAAATATAATTTCTAGCTTTCGGTTCATTCTGTGGGAGCTTGAGTCCAACATTCTTGCTCTTTGATTTTATAGAAGGTCTCTATGTTGAGTCCAAAATAACTTTGACGTAGTGTCATGGTGCCCTTCACTTCATAGAATATTTATGGTTTTCTTAGACCTCATAGGATTAATTGGCATAATTGCTAGAACTCCTGGCAAATTGTGTTTTCAGTTCTAGTGTTTGAAACATTGATTCAGGGTAGGATAAGGCTGGGGAATGAAGTTTCTGAAACTGACTGCAGAAATGAGGCTGGGCTATGGAATCGGATGGACGCTTTCCCCAGGAAACAGCAGAGACCTCAGTGGGTAGTTGAGGGCCCCTTTAAGTCCATGACGATGATAGAAATCATTCTTTTTTTTTTTTTTCAACGTTTTTTATTTATTTTTGGGACAGAGAGAGACATAGCAGGAACGGGGGAGGGGCAGAGAGAGAGGGAGACACAGAATCGGAAACAGGCTCCAGGCTCTGAGCCATCGGCCCAGAGCCTGACACGGGGCTCGAACTCACGGACCGCGAGATCGTGACCTGGCTGAAGTCGGACGCTTAACCGACTGCGCCTCCCAGGCGCCCCTAGAAATCATTCTTTAATGATAATGAAAGCCTACGAAGTACCAGTTTATTTTATTTTATTTTATTTTATTTTATTTTATTTTATTTTACATCCAAGTTAGTTGGCATTTAGTGCAATAATGATTTCAGGAGTAGATTCCAGTGATTCATCCCCTACGTGTAACACCCAGGGCTCATCCTGACAAGTGTCCTCCTTAATGCCT
Organism: Neofelis nebulosa; assembly: GCF_028018385.1. NCBI lineage: Eukaryota > Metazoa > Chordata > Mammalia > Carnivora > Felidae > Neofelis > Neofelis nebulosa. Next base: position 143,221,150 of record NC_080788.1, read on the forward strand.
CTTGCCCATTTAGACCATCCGCCCACCCACAACCCCTCCAGCAACCCTCAGTTTGTTCTCTGTATTTAAGAGTCTCTTATGTTTTGTCCCCCTCCTTGTTTTTATATTATTTTCGCTTCTCTTCCTTATGTTCATCTGTTTTGTATCCTAAATTCCACATGAGTAAAATCATATGATATTTGTCTTTCTCTAATTTTTTTAATGTTTATTTATTTATTTTGGAGAGAGATTGAGAGTGGGCAGGGGAGGGGGAAGAGAGAGAAGGAGACGGAATCCCAAGCAGGGTCCACGCTGTTAGCACAGAGCCCAATTCAGGGCTTGAACCCACGAACCGTGGGATCACAACCTGAGCTGACTCAGCCGACTGTCACCCAGACGCCCCGAAGCGCTGGGTTTTTAATATGTTGTCACTAATCCTCAAAATGATATTATTATTCCTATTTTCTGAGAAGACTGAGGCTCAGAGAAGTGAGGCAACTTCCCCAGGCCCCACGGGCACAGAGCTGGGAACAGGGGCTCGGACCCAGGTTCCTGTGCATCCAGGGCTGATGCTCCCGTCGCTGTGTTAGGCTGCTTCCCGCAAAGCTGTCCAGGTCAGCACTTACATCAGCTCGTAAAAAGTGCTTGATATAATTACTGTTGGGAAATGCTCCCTCCTGTATGTCCCATGCTGTGTGCTGCTGTCAGGAGCGGTGACGTTCCAAGAGGCCCCTGTGGGTGCTGACGGAACAGAGGCAGTCCTGAGGGTGACTCTAAACAGAGACTTCTGGCAGAGAGTCTGAGAGACAGGACTGCCTGGAAGGAAGGGACTGCGGGGGCTGGGCTCCAAGGACAGAACTGGCCATGTGCTACGAGCAGAAGCCTGGGTCTCCTGCCCCCTTTTGTCAGCCATGTGCGTGCAAGGGCTCGTGGTTAGTTTCTGCTCTCAACAATATTATCTTAGGAAGGAAAGAAGGGAGGGAGTGTGGAGGGTTGGTTATCTGTAGCCATCATATTGTGTGTGTATGTACATGTATGCGTATTCACATTTAAACACTAACCTTCCTTGCAGAAATTTTCTAAGGCCTCTGTAGATGCTTGTTTTTAATTTACAGAATAATGAGTTTGGTTCCTCTGATAAACTGTTGTAGAACAGCCAACCAGAAATACATGGCTTTCTAGATTGAGTCCAAGACTCTTGGTTTTCCGGGTAGAACTTAGTGATTCATTTATTTTGTTTCTCTGGCTTTTATGGGCTTCCAGGGATGTTAGTTCCCATCCACTTGGAAGTTGGAAACCCAAACAGTAGCATCTAATTATTCCTCCGTGGTCAAGTTCCTATAGATGTCTCATTAGGAGAGAATTCCGAAAAGAGAAAGAAGCTTGCGGGGCATTCTGAATATTAGGATTAAAATAGCTTCCAGGACGTTTCAAATATGTTTACAATCATGTGGGAATTTTTCTGTAATCAGAGTTCCAAATTAACCAAGTCGGGGCATCTGCAGCGTGTGGATGGGTATATGTTTGTTTTCTTTTCTCTGGGGTTTTTTCAGCCTGGTGCTTAAGAACAAAATCTCCTTTGGAACTTGTCCAGCACCCAGCGGCTGTGCTTTGTGTTGCCAATTAAGACTTCGATTGGGGGCTTGATTTGGAATCCTTGGGAAAAGCTTTGTTTCCATTAGTCAAAGGAAAAAAGGCAGACAATCCGGGGGAAGACATTGTAGGTCATACCTTGCTCAGTGGGGATGCGGCAGCACAATAGAATAACATTTCCACTGGCTCAGAACAGAGACAATCACTCATTCTTTCCGCCCCAAAGTAGAGTTTTACAATAGGGCAGAGCTGTGAGAAGACAGATCAAAAGAACAAAACTGGTACAAAACAGAGCATTATTTAAAAAGCACTCCGTTCCAAGCATAAGATAGGGTGGTAAACATCTATTGCTTCCAAATAAACAACTGACCGTCCTTTGGAAAAAATGGTTACACTTGTTAGAAATACGCATTTGTAAGTGCACCAGCCAGTGCCGGACACACACACGATTTCAAAAGTTGGGTTTAAATGACCCGAGCTGAGATCAAGAGTTAGACACTTAACCATCTGAGCCACCCAGGCACCCCTGATTTTATGGGTCTTTAAAAATTATTACTTCTTTTTTTAAAGTTTTTTTTAACGTTTATTTATTTTTGAGACCGAGAGAGACAGAGCATGAACGGGGGAGGGTCAGAGAGAGGGAGACACAGAATCCGAAACAGGCTCCAGGCTCCGAGCAGTCAGCACAGAGCCCGACGCGGGGCTCGAACTCACGGACCATGAGATCATGACCTGAGACGAAGTCGGACGCTTAACCGACCGAGCCACCCAGGCGCCCCTAAAAATTATTACTTCTAATATATTTCCTCATCACTCGGAGCTATTGAGATGTAGGCGTTAAACTCACGTTTTGAGTCTGTTTCTGTAGCAAAATAGCGGTGGAAGTGTTCTGCTACTGCTCAGAGAAGATGAGTTGACACCTGTCCCTTTCTCAGAAGTCCTGGAGTCACCCCTCTGGGCTTAGGGAGTGGCTTCATAGGTACGAGAAAAGCTTCTTCTGATCTGTCAGATTCTAAGTGACCAGCCTTCCTAGGAAATGACTTGATTTCTGCCACAAAGATATGGCAGAAGAGAAAGATCAGACCATTTTGTGATTATTGAAGTGGGTGGTCTCCTGCAAGCATTGTAACTTGCAAGACAAACGGTCAATGCCTGATAAGTATTTGTTGAGTGGCTAATTGTTTTAATTGAGTATGATCACCCCGGTTCTCAGGACAGATGACGTTATCAGAAAATCTCTAGTGGTACACAGGAGTGAGCTGTCAGATTTCTAGTTGTTATTTTTTTTTATGTTTTCATTTTATTTCTGAGAGAGAGAGAGAGAGAGAGCGCGGGGGAGGGGCAGAGAGAGAGGGAGACACAGAATCCGAAGCAGGCTCCAGGCTCCCAGCCGTCAGCACAGAGCCCGACGCGGGGCCTGAACCCACGAACCACGAGACCACGACCAGAGCCAAAGCCAGACACCCAACCGACTGAGCCACCCGGGTGCCCCTCTTTTTTTTTTTTTAATTGTAAAAGTTGGAGATCTTCTTGCAAAATGGTAGAAAACTGACCCTTGATTACAAATCACATAATGAAAGAAAGACACAATTGTCGGCTTATCATGCTTAGAGTTACTATCCAACCAGAAGAAGAAAGCTTGCCACTCTCCTCTGCTCACCAGTCACCCTTGCAGAAATTTTATTTCTGAAATTTCATTTGAATTGGCAAAAACCGTCGAATGGGTACATAATGTAAAGAACCGTTATATTTTCAGACCTTAGAAGGTTTTTGGTTCAGGAGTGGGGGTAGAGACCAGAAGGGAAAAGAAGAAACCGTATCCATGCGGTTCTATGCCAAAACTACTTTCCTTGCCCTAAGCACTAGAAAATGTACTCCACGGTGTGCAGTCTCTCACCAGCCAGTCCCACCACTTGCAAAATGAAGGGATTGTTTTTCCCTTGCTGTCCGGAGGGAACATAACTTCTTTGATATTCCCTGCTGGTTATTTAAGGAGGCTTCTCGCAGTGAGTATACAGTGTTACTCCTTCTGGCTGCCCTTGATCCTGTGAATGTCTGGTCTTCCAGCTTTATTTTCTGTCCTTCTCTTTGAGTCCTGGCAAATCCTCTTTAATTCGTAAGAGCCCTTGGCTCTCAAAAGGAAATATCTTGGTTTTTCCCCCTCCCCCTCCCCCCATACAACAATAGTAGATTTTTTAAAAGCTTAGCATTTAAAAATTTTTTTTTCAATGTTTTTTATTTATTTTTGGGACAGAGAGAGACAGAGCATGAACGGGGGAGGGGCAGAGAGAGAGGGAGACACAGAATCCGAAACAGGCTCCAGGCTCCGAGCCATCGGCCCAGAGCCCGACGCGGGGCTCGAACTCACGGACCGCGAGATCGTGACCCGGCCGAAGTCGGACGCTCAACCGACTGCGCCACCCAGGCGCCCCAAAAGCTTAGCATTTTAATGCAAATGCGGGCATGAGAGATATCTGGGTAGAGCTGGGATGAATTGTATCCAAGTCTGTGTATGCAGATGGAAGTGTTTTCCGTGTCGATGGGCGGTGTGCGTTCTGTTGTTGATCGAAGCTTACCAAAATATTTTTCCACGCTTTTGTGCCCGCGCTCGGTTTCGTCCACTGTGCCTCTGGGCCTCTTACGCATAGATCGAACAGGTGTGTGTCTTCCAAAGGCACACAGACGGCACAGCTGGACACACAGGTGAGGGTCCTTAGATGTGTTTTCACCGCCCAGAGCGCCGGGTCCCTTTAGCGCTGCAGCGTTCAGGTTCGCAGTGCCTCCCGTTGGTTGAGCCTCAAACACGCATCCATATTAATCGTTGACATTTGTTGGGTTTCTAGACGTTCAGCAGGCCCTCCCACCCGTGTCCTCGGGTGTCTCGTGAACTGTCGCCCTTCAGCAGGAAGCCCAGCAGAGAGACGGGGTGGGGGCGGGGGTGGGGGGAGTACCCTCACGAGCCGCCTCATCCCTGATTTTGTGTCCTCATCTGTGTAATGGAGACAGTGATACATTCTCAGAGAACGTGTGAGGTCGAAACGCGATACCAGACGCCAGCCACGAAGTTCTCCGTGTGTGTGGCCTGTCCCTGCCACCGCTGTTTCCACGTCTCCATCACTGGTGTCCCGTTAGCTCTTCCAGCGACCCAGCTGAGCGTCATCAGAAAACCGGTTAATGTTTGCCACCGCTGATTAGTAGTCATGGTTTCTCAGCTCCTTAAGGGTGTTTGATACAAGTCTTTAAGTGGCCGTGAACTTGCCATGAACTCCCCCAGGGACACCATGCGGGTGACGCTCTGGGCTGGTCACCTGCTGCTGGTGCCTTCCGGGGGCCCTCCAGGGGCCAGGCAGCGTGCCCGCGAGCCCCTCGCCAGATGCCAGGCAGAGAAAGATCCCGCGGCGTTAAATCAGCTTGCTGTGTGTCGTCGCTGGCAGAAATTGAACTTCGAGCGCAAGGGTTTCTGTAATCTTTAGACCTCAGTCCCAAATTTCAGAAATGTCGTGCTCTCCTAAGATCTGTAATTTCCTGGTCCCCAAATTGAGCATTCTAAAAATGCACGTTCTGACCTTGAGGCGTGCCCATTTGGATCCGGCTGTAAGATTCAAATCCGGCTGCGAATCCAAAGCTTCCTCAGTCACCAAGAAGGCTGTGCAGACAGCATATCACATCCCCACAATTATGGTCACCTTATTTATGTTTGCTCACCCAGAGGGCGAGATGGCTTTTTTCAAATCCGACACACCGCGAGGTTTTAAAAAAACATGCTAAGAGATTCTTCGCTGAGCCATCGGCAGTTCCAACAGGGAAAGGACTGGAGCTGGCCTGAAGGAAGGGGACGAGGACAGAGGAAGAAGAGAGACCGGGGGCACGGCTGTGCTGTGTCGTCAGGAGAAAGGGGGGCTCAGACCTTCCTCCCAGGAGCCTGGCCTTGGCCTCACGTCCTTGGCGGCTGTGTCCCAAAATGTGGCCTGGTCTGCCCCCTCCCTGGGGCTGAGCTCTCACAGCCACCTGGCATTTCTGTCACGTCCCTGTGTCCAGCGGCCCCAGCACCACCTGTGCCCCGCGTCCTCCCACCTTCAGCCCCTCTCTCTGGCCTTCTTTCCTTTCTCTGCTGCCCGGCTCCCACTCCCCACTCCCTGGGCAGGCCCCTCCCCACAGCCCCTGCCCGGGACCCGCACTGCCAGCCAGCCCGCCCTCTCCTTTCTCACTGGGCCGGTGCTAAGTTAGAGCCCTTCCTGTCTCTTCCTGTGACGAGCTCAAAGTGTGATACTGCGCTCATTTATTCATTTTTTTTTTCATCTTTTTCACGTAATAAGTATCTAGCTTCTTTACTAGGCTCTTGAAATATGTAAGAATGATCAAGGAGATGGGATCCCAAGGAATGTGTGGCCTAGTGATGAGGATAAAAACTTTACGGGGAGGCCTGTAATACATGTATGTGCTCCAAGAGCAGCACGACTTACCCTTCATGTCCACGAACTACCTGTGCACGGGCCATCCTTTCATGTCCGTGAACCTCCCACGCACGGGCCATCGTTTCGTGTCCATGAACTACCTGTGCACGGGCCTTCCTTTCATGTCCGTGAACCTCCCACGCACGGGCCATCGTTTCGTGTCCATGAACTACCTGTGCACGGGCCATCCTTTCATGTCCGTGAACCTCCCACGCACGGGCCATCGTTTCGTGTCCATGAACTACCTGTGCACGGGCCATCCTTTCATGTCCGTGAACCTCCCACGCACGGGCCATCGTTTCGTGTCCATGAACTACCTGTGCACGGGCCATCCTTTCATGTCCGTGAACCTCCCACGCACGGGCCATCGTTTCGTGTCCATGAACTACCTGTGCACGGGCCATCCTTTCATGTCCGTGAACCTCCCACGCACGGGCCATCGTTTCGTGTCCATGAACTACCTGTGCACGGGCCATCCTTTCATGTCCGTGAACCTCCCACGCACGGGCCATCGTTTCGTGTCCATGAACTACCTGTGCACGGGCGGGCCATCCTTTCATGTCCGTGAACCTCCCACACACGGGCCATCGTTTCGTGTCCATGAACTACCTGTGCATGGGCCATCCTTCTTCCTAGAACAGGCTCTTCCCTACTGTGGAATTATAACATGTTCAAGCCATTTGTTTGATCTCCCCCAGAAATCTGCAGGGTCCAGGAGATCTTCACAGCTGTCGCACCCCAGACCCTCAACCAGTCTAGCCCCCCTCCCCCACAACCGGCTATACTTACCTGCAAACAAAGGCATCATACGTGTTGTGGAATGTTTCTGTCACTGCCGGTGGCACTCTGTTTGCATTTGTCTTCAGACCAGAGTTCTTCGGCACCAGCACTAACGACTCTGGGGGCCGGATCGTTCTTTGTATCAGAATGTCCTGGGCATTGTAGGTGTCAGTAGCATCCCTGACCTCTACCCACTGGATGCCAGCAGGAGCCCTCTCCCCCCACTCGTGACAACCAAAGGTGTCTCCAGACATTGCCCAGTGTCCTCTGGGGGTGAAGTCACCCCTGGTTTAGACTGAAGCCTGCTCAAGGGCAGGATACTTCCCATGAAGCTGCTGCAGCGCTCACAAGGTTGTTGGGATGTTTCCTTTCAGTTTCTGCCATGACTTTGCTGTCTTTTAAAAAAAAATTTTTTTAATGTTTATTTATTTTCAAGATAGAGAGAGAGAGAGAGTGCAAGCCAGGGAGGGGCAGAGAGAGGAGGAGACACAGAATCCGAAGCAGACTCCAGACTCTGAGCGGTCAGCACGGAGCCCAACATGGGGCTCGAACTCATGAACTGTGAAATCATGACCTGAGCCGAAGTCAGACGCTCAACCGACTGAGCCTCCCAGGCGCCCCTGCTATGACTTTGACCTGGACTAACGACCACAGTTCCAAAGGCAGTGAGCAGAGACATTGATCCCAACTGCCATTCTGCAGAGGATAACATCCATACACACACACACACACACACACACACACACACACACACGCTGACACATATTGTATAGTTAGGGCTTTAGAATCAATCCCTTTAAAAAAATTTTTTTTAACGTTGATTTATTTTTGAGACAGACAGAGACAGAGCATGAATGGGGGAGGGGCAGAGAGAGAGAGAGAGACACAGAATCGGAAGCAGGCTCCAGGCTCTGAGCCATCAGTACAGACCCCGACGCAAGGCTTGAACTCACGGACCGGGAGATCGTGATCTGAGCTGAAGTCGGACGCTTAACCGACTGAGCCACCCAGGCGCCCCCCTTTTTAAATATCCATATAGAAATATGATCTACGTGTATATGTTTTCCCTCGGCAATAAAATAAAATCACTGTTAAGAATCTCATTGTCATTTCTGTGTTGCCTCAGTACCATCAAGAGGACCAGCTCCTCCGAGCGAGTATCTCCTGGCGGTCGAAGGGAAAGCTGCGGAGATTCCAAAGGAAACCGAACCCGCACGGGATCTACAAGCAGTACTTCCAGCGGCAAAAAGAACAGTGAAAGGTAAGGGCATCTTCTCTGCTGGTCCCACCGTTCGGAGGTTTCGTTACCTCTTTTCCCCCAGCGATGAATCAGAAGAGCGCCTAGTGTGTACGCGCTCCCACCCGCGGAGCGCCCTTCTCCTGAGCGCGGTGGGCGCTACTCAAGCCCCCATTTGAGGCGGCTGCTCGTCACCCTTCACACCGCTCATTGTCCAGGTGGAAAACCATAACTGGACGTCCCAGCACCCTCGTGCAGGCCAAAGTAGCTCCTGAGAATTTGCTCGGCCCCAAGTCCGTGGAATTGGGGAAGCCATTCTGAATTTCCCTACAGAACACTTCACACTTCTGGTACCTTCTGCTGTCATTCAGAAATTAATTTCAGTGGGTTCTTTAAGTGCGTCGACAGTATTTTCTAAGGTAGACCGACTGGGTGAAAAGCTGGAGTTTTAGGATTTGTTAGAAACCTTCTTGAATATTGAGCTAACACCAGAAATGAGAGCCATTTCTTTCCGGTTTCCTGAAATACGCATGCTTATAATTGAGCATTTCCCTTTGAGGTTAATTTATAACAGATTATGACAAACACCTCTACGACTAACAGTAACCTTTTATTAGTGAAAGCTCCTTGTTGGCATTTTCAGAGCCTGTTTTATGTTTATGAATGTGCGTGTTTGTGAGATCGTTTCCCTGTGTAGATACCTGCCTTTTTAAACCTTGTGCTTTCATTCTGTGCCTTCATTCTCTCTGTTGAGCAAGGCTGAGGAAGGAGTCTCAGCTTCACAGGCTAAACGTGTCCCCCCCGCCCCAAATGTTTATGTAAGGAGAAGGCTTAGTCATAAAGCAATGGACTCCAACCCACAGGCTGTAAAAATTCCAAGTTTGTAAATCTATTCTGATTCAGTCCCGTAAGGAGGCCTGAATTGTTTTTCAGTTTTATCCCTAAAAGGTAGCTTCTGCAGGAAAGATGCAGGCAATGCTAACGTCAGCAGGTTAGGGCCACAGTTGATTAACAGTCCCGGAGACCACTGATGTGGGGTTCTGCCTTCTAATTTAGGCTATTAGTACTTCTTATCAGAAGATTATGCTAATTAGGTGATAATACCTTTGAAATAAGGCCAAGTGGTTACTATGACAGTAGAGTATAAATGGGTCATGCCGTGTGGCCTTCAGGCTTCTTGAATGTAGGGTAAGCTTGGAAGTTGACCTGAAGTGTCTAGATCTTGGCGGTTCTTAAAACCTTGGCTCCTTCTGTGCACATCTGATTTTTGTTAAGAATTTCCAAAAAAGAATCTGCATTGTGCAAACACCAGATCTGTTTTATCTCTTAAGTCCTATGGCTTTGATAAATGTTCTGGGTAAATATTTCCATAAAAGATATTTGCAAAGGGGTTGTGTGTATGTGTGTGTGTGTTTTGTTTTCTTTTGTTTTTAATGCCACAGCAGGAGACTTTGACTTAGAAGTGAGGGGCCAGGAAAATCCACCAATCATTTTCTAAAAATAATTCAAGCAACTAAACATGTCCATTTAAAAATAAGACCCGTGGGCCTCATTAAGACCCGGGAGTAGTTGAGGCCCACGTAGCCCCGAGCTGGTTGAGTTGCTCCCACACACCTGAGGAGTTTCAGAAAGAAAGTTCTTGCCTTCTCTTAGGGAATTGCTTGTCCTGGCAGATACCTTCAGGGGCCCGTAGAAATATTAGCACAATCACTCAGACAGAAAGAAACAGCTAAGAAGCAATAGCAGTGAAGGTCAAGTTGGTGACTCAGCCTCTGCCTGACCCTCTCCTTCCTTCTCCTCCTCCCTTCCCGCCTGAGCAGCCCCGCCCTTGAGCTGCCTCGACCTGGCATCAAAGCAGAGGTCACCTCTCGTTGACCGATGCCTGGGCTCTGGGACTTAAAGCGTGCAGAGAAAGGTATAGAAAGGTGGCCCTCACATAACCCCCTTCGAAACACCATGGTATTCAGCGGTCTAAGATAGTAAGGTCTCTGGCTCGTTGCTCTGATATTGGTCTGTGGTTCCCGGATGCTGGCTTACATTTCCAGAGCTCGTCTTCTTTGGCTACCGGGGGCAGCAAGACAAGGTGGAAAGGGCACGGGGTCTCTGGAGTAAGAGAAAGGTCTGGCTTTGTCGACCAGTTCCGCCGCGTGACGCCTGCGAGCCTCCGCTTTTGCCGCGGTGCCTTAGGGATTAGTACATCCCTAATTGCCTCCCATCTTATCAATGAACTGACTGGTGGGAAAGCACTCAGCACGAGGCTTGGCACTCAGTCACGGGCCTCGTGTCGTGGCAGCTGTTACAAAGTGAGACCTGCGCCAGGCAGAGGAAGATCATTTATGAGGCTTTCCAAAATGCTGAGCTTTTATTCCCTGGCTCGTAAGATAAGGGCTCGTAAGAGAAAGCGATTCATCTTTTCTCTGGTGTGCCACGCGTTGCGTGGTGTTCACGCGAGCGATGCGGTCCTGCGAGCACAACCCGGGTTCTGGCAAGATCTGGAAGCGCTCAGGGGGGAGCGCTAAGTATCACACGGCTTCGCAGTTGTCCACGTGGCATCAGGATGAGCCAGGCGGGCTCGCCAGGATGCTCGCGAGGGAGAGGCGGAGCAGGGGGGCGGCTTCGGTTGGGTCCTGTTTGTGGAAGGAGGACGTCCCGCACGCACGACGGTGCCGTCACTTGTGTGAAACAGACTGGCTCCAGATCTCCCATTACCGCACGCCATATGCAGCGCTGTGTTCAGAGCATGTGGCACTTGCACAGAAATTAGAAAAAGCCTCCTCTTGCTCAAGGAAAACAGTTCCACCTCGGCATACAGATTTCTCAGTAACAATTACAGCAACCGTAAGCTCCTCCGTGCATATCGCACAAACCTTAATGTTGAACATAAAACGATAGTGGTTTTGAGATCTTCAGCTTTCACCTTCTCCAGAATAGACCAATGTATTTAAAAATATCGATGAAAATAGAAACTGTGTTCTTTTGTGAGTTGCAGTCCTCTCGTGCCGGCTTCTCATCATCTTTGGAAATGGTCGCTGGATTAGACAGTCATTCTTGTGACATTGGGGACTTTTATCTTCGAATGTTTAACATTTTATTATTTTTAAAATTTTTTTACACGTTTATTCATTTTTGAGAGAGTGTGAGCGGGGGAGGGGCAGAGAGAGAGGGAGACGCAGAATCCGAAGCAGGCTCCAGGCTCTGAGCTCTCAGGACAGAGCCTGACACGGGGCTCGAACCCACAAACTGTGAGATCATGACCTGAGCTGAAGTCAGACACTCAACCGACTAAGCCACCCAGACACCCCGGAATGTTTGATGTTTTAGAATACTTTGCTTGTATCAAAACACAAAATGTTTTTAATGTTTATTTATTTTTGAGAGAGAGAGAGAGAGAGAGAGAGAGAGCACAAGCAGGGGAGGGACAGAGAGAAAGGGAGACACAGGATCTGAAGCAGGCTCCAGGGCTCCGAACTGTCAGCACAAAGCCTGATGTGGGGCTCAGACTCACGTACCACAAGATCATAACCTGAACCAAGTTGGACGTTAAACTGACCAAGCCACCCAGGTGCCCCTGAAACCACAAATTTTTAACAGCACTTAATCTGTGTGCTGGCAAACTTCTATAAGAACAAAAGCAACATATGGCAATGGGGTATTTATTTCATGTATTGTTAATGATATATATTAACAATTATATAGTGATTTTGTGTCATAGTGAAGCACTTACTAAATTTAAATAGGAAATCAACAGCAACATTCTGATGAATGACCTGTGCTATCTAATGTAACCAGTGTACTATAAGGCAATAGGGAATTTTTTTTTATTAAAAAAAAAAAGTATTTTGTAGCAGAGAAACAGCTACTACTTAGAATGCAATTTATGTTGGATGTTGCCAGACTGATTAAGTGTTTCAGTTAGAAAACTGCCTCCCCCCACTTTGTAATTCTGACTGGACTGACATATATCAGCTTTGTAAGTAAGACTTTGTTTCCAGCAAAAAGTTGTTGTGATGGACTGATTTTGTTAGAGCGGGAAATGTTTCAGCCATCCGCTGGAAACCTCATCAGAACACACATTTAAACCCTGCATTTCAGAGTCAACAAATGTGGGGGGGTAGGAGGGGAAAGCTTCAAAAATAACAAAGATGTGAAAGTATCCCCTTAGATGCTCCTTTTTTTTTTTAACGTTTATTTATTTTTTTTTTAATTTTTTTAACGTTTTATTTATTTTTGAGACAGGGAGAGACAGAGCATGAACGGGGGAGGGTCAGAGAGAGGGAGACACAGAATCCGAAACAGGCTCCAGGCTCTGAGCTGTCAGCACAGAGCCCGAAGCGGGGCTCGAACTCACGGACCGCGAGATCGTGACCTGAGCCGAAGTCGGCCGCCCAACTGACTGAGCCACCCAGGCGCCCCCCGCTTAGATGCTCTTTTGTATTGAACAACCTCAACATCTGTGCCAGCCATTTTACAGGGTCCAGAACCCTGAGCTGGAGACTCCGAGCTCCGTCCGTCCTAAAGCTGTAACATTCCACGAAAGAGTCTTTTCAGTGACACCTTGAGGCCCTCAAGGCTCAAATTTGTTCTTTTATCTCACCATCACTGATAGTGCAATCTGGAGCTTAACCCTCAGCCTGGGTTTCTGGCCCCCCATGTGCTGGCTCCCCAGCCTCTCCTGTGCCCTCATATTCATGTGTAATACCAGCTCTCACTTGTCCCCAGCAAGATTTTTTTCCTTTGAGATAATTTACTTATTACACAAGTAGCATGTGTCTTAGGAAATCCAGATGTCCAAAAAAGAAGTGAAAAATCTCACTACTTAGAGACCTCAGAGCTAATGTTTTATTCCTTTTCCATCTAGACTTTATTTCTAGGGTACTGTGTGTCTGGTGTATCATTTAAATACATTTGTAACTTTCTTTTTCATTTGCTTCGTAGCCACGTTTTTGTGGCAGAAAACATACTCTGACAGTGTAACTTCAGAGGCGGATCATTATTTAGCTAGGCAAATATACTTCAGTTGGACATCAGGTGCCAACAAGGTTTTTCTGACCTAGTCAGGCCAGCCCAACATCTAGAACAATGCCCAGATGTTTGCACGAACCCTTAGCACGGAGCTTGCCTGCTGTTGGCACTCCATCCACGGTGGCCGTGATGATTACCTTCTACCCCAAGTGTTGGAGCTAATGTCGGTGTGCCTGCTCGTCCTGGCAGTGCCCCTCTTCTTTGGGACATTCCGGAATTCCCCAACTCCTGTTCCTACCCTCACCCTGACCTGAAAAGGGAGCAAGGAATCAGAAATCCTGAACAATTTTGTATCACCTTACCCCTTCCGTCCCACAGCACTGCCTAAGTTATTGAGCACGTACGGTGCACAGAACACAGTGTAAGGCAGAGTGGGACGTGGAAAGGCCCGGCACACACACAGACCCACTCCCTCCACAAACGTCAACGACACATTCAACTGAAAAGGGTCAGTTTCCTTGGTTTCCAAAGGACTCAGCACAAACAGAAAAAAGACAACCAGCTCACTAGAAAAATGGGCAGAGGATTTGAACAGGCAGTTTGCTGAGAAGGAAGTACAAATAGCCAACTGACTAAAGAAAAGATAATCAGACCCACTCTTAATTAAAGAAATGCAAATCTCAGTAAGAAGATAGTATATGGAGAAAAAGCTTTATTGTATTATAAAATGAAACACAGATACAAAAAGAAAAAAAAAAAAGGAAAGAAAGAACACCCCACACAAGCAAATGCAGAGCTTAATGAATTACGCCTTCTAGCACTTATTAAGTGGAGGGTTTTTCCTCCTCCTGAGTGACATGTGTATGTGTCTGGAGATTTGGTGGCGGTGGATGGTTGGATATATTTGGAGGAACTCTAGCTGATCCTTCAGGACCCAGCTCAGGACACCCCTTTCTCTGGGAAGCTTGGCCTGGCCCTTGGGTCTGAGTCAGTTGCCTTTCAGATTGCTTTGCACCTGCTGGTTACCTTTATCTATACCTGTAACTCCCTCTCCACTCGCCCCATGCCCATACATACCCCTTGCCCTCCCTTAAGCTTCGGGAAGGCAGAAGCTGTTGTTTATTATTCTTTGTATCCCTAACTCTTTGCACAGGGCCTGGCACACAGTAACTGCTCAGTAAATGTTTGTGGAGTGAATGAAAGAATATATATTTAATTTAAAACAAAACAAAACAAAACAAAACAAAAAAAACATAGTCATTTAAGAACTATGTAAACAGCACCACCTATTGGTAGATGATTTTAACACCACCCTTCAGATTCTGAAACATTTTGCCCTGGAAATTAGGTGTCTTAAGTTAAGCATCTTCGCTTTACTGAAAGGGTTGTTCACTCCCCAAGCCATGGGGTCATTTATCTTTTAACACATGTTAAAATAATAAGTGCTCATATTCTTTATATTTTAGTTTTGAGGCTGGTAGGCAGGGGGCCTGGAGATTACATGTAGGTTCTCGTCAGCAATGTTGGGAGCAAGAGGGAAGTGATCTAAGTAAAAACCGCGTATTGGGCACTCTGTTACATGCGCAGTTTGATCTTGCCAACGCCCTGGACCTTACGGTGGCTTTAGTCCCATTTTGTAGGTGAAAGAAACTAAGACGTGGACGTAGAGCGACTTAGCCAATCCGAACGCAGACCCAGCTGACTTCAAAATCTGGGCAGGTTCTGCCACACTGAGCTGGAGGTGTTGGCTGGAAATGTCTATGAAGCGGTCTTTGTCCCCAAGTAGGGTCTCCGGTGACTTCCAAACTCTTTGAGATGTTTCCTACATGACCCCATTTCTGGTAGAAAGCTGCTTAAGGGCATTTACGTAGAGAATCATTACTTACATAGTAAAGTATTTTGATTGCCAGCGGGAATATTATTTCATCAAGTGAGATCGTTTCAAAAGACGTCCTGGTACGTATGTCAAGAGCTACGGTTTTTATAGGTGAACAAATGTCAGGGAGATAACATGTTTCACTTTGGAATGGTGTCCTTTCTGGTCGAGCCTCGTAAATCATTTTCGAAGGCAAGTATCTCTGCTCGAACAGTGTTGACCCCTGTTGGCTGTGCTCTAATCCTGGTCACCCAGGGTTCCCTGTTACACGCGTCCCCCATGTGTCAGGTCCGCAGCGTGCAGGACCTGGGCTCCTGAGCCCCCTTTCAGGCACGTGGGGTAAATTAGCTAACAGGTGGGGAGGTGCGGAAGTTCCGAGTGCAGATCCCACTACAGAGGGGGGCACAGCGCAGGGAGTGCCGTTAAATCGGAGTCTGAGCCCCTGCCCGACTCCCCTCCTCATACACACCCAGCCTGCCGTGTGGCAAGGTGAGTGTTAGCAGATGAAAAGAAAAACAGCCACTAGGAGACCGCCCTGTGCCCAGAGTCCCCGGTGAACATTATCCGGCAGTTAACAACATGCGACGCAGACTCAGGTGGTCGTAGCCGCTGCATGGTTGTGAGCTCACGGCTCAGGGTGGGGGCTTTTCCTCAGCTCAACTGTTTGATTTTCTCTTGCTGCCCCCAGATCCAGCCGCCGGTCTGGCACAGGCTCCCGGCTGCCTCGCATCCTCCGTGAGTCCCCAGGTACCGCTTCCTTATGAGAATCCTTGAGATGGTCTCCCGAGCCAACCAGCTCAAGGAAACACACAGCCAGAGTCTTTCCGCAAGTCATCCTGCCAAAACAGAGCAGTAAAAACCATACCCGACCGTGACACTGTTCACTCGGGAGGTATTGGCCACTGCCAAGGGCAGATTAGCCAAGAGATGAGGGTCTGCTCACCAGAGGGGAAACCCTTCCTCTCCGCTGGGCTGATGTCTCTCGTGGGCTTCCGGGGGGAGGAGGGGGGCATCTGTGTCAGCTCACCACGGGGACAGGGATGCGTGAAGCCTCACGCCTCCCCCCACGGAACCACACCCTGGCTGTGCAGGGAGCGTTAACGTCACCCACTCACGTTTTTCCACTTAGCTCACACTAAGGAACAGGTGATCAGAGACCAACTACGCGGCCCTGGGGCGGCGGTCTCCTCCCGTACCAAGTGAACTTGCAGCCCGGGCCCGTTTTCAGCAGTGTCAGGTTCCCAGGGTCCCCTTTCAATCTACTAGCAGTGAGTTCTGGAAAGGGCAGGTGTTCACCGTGCGGCTCCGGTTGAGAGATTTTGACCGGAGGCCGAAGCATCTTTAATCCTGCATCACGGCTGTCGTAACACCTTCTACGGGTTTGCCCCTCTGTTACTACTGCTCCAGAGGTTTGTGCTTAAAAGGTTTGCACCCACGAGTGGAGCTCCCGTTTCCCTGGCACTCTGTTGCTGTTGAAGAAAGGTGGTGGTGCAGAGGCAGGAATAATGGATTCAAGAGTAAAGACAGTATTTTTTTGCTTTAAAAATGTAGCTTTCTGGGGCACCTGGGTGGCTCAGTTGGTCGAGTGTCCGACTCTTGATTTTGGCTCAGGTCGTGATCTCGTGGTTTATGAGTTCAAGCCCCACATCGGGCTCTGTACTGACAGTGCAGAACCTGCTTGAGATTCTCTCTCTCTGTTTCCCTCTGCCTCTCTCTCTCTCTCTCTCTCTCTCTAAAAAATAAGTAAACATTTAAAAAAGAATATAAGAAAAATGTAGCCTTCTATAAAAGTGAAAAAAAAACGTAGCTTTCTCAAAGAATGGAACACAGCAATAGCATCCTTTCTAAATACAATATGCCCAAAGCGTGATGCGCAGTTCAGAGCACAAGGTGACAACAGTGCCTTTCTCCATGACCCTCAGTTGTTCACACCCACACTGCCTTTTCTAGTGTTTTAATAGATAGATCTTTTTTAAGTTTTTATTTATTTATTTTTTAATTTTTTTTAACGTTTATTCATTTTTGAGACAGAGAGAGACAGAGCATGAATGGGGGAAGGTCAGAGAGAGAGGGAGACACAGAATCCGAAACAGGCTCCAGGCTCCGAGCTGTCAGCACAGAGCCCGACACGGGGCTCGAACTCACGGACCGCGAGATCGTGACCTGAGCCGAAGTTGGACGCCCAACCGACTGAGCCACCCAGGCGCCCCAGTTTTTATTTATTTTTGAGACAGAGAGAGACAGAGCATGAGCAGGGGAGGGGCAGAGAGAGGGGGAGACACAGAATCCGAAGCAGGCTCCAGGCTCCGAGCTGTCAGCACAGAGCCCGACGCGGGGCTTGAACGCACGAACCGTGAGATCACGACCTGAGCCGAAGGCGGACGCTTAACCGACGGAGCCACCCACGCGCCCCTAATAGATAGATCTTTGATTCTTCCTGTAATGTCACAAGCCCGGCCTCAGGAGTCCATGGGCCTCCCTGTGTCTGGAATTCGAACTGCCCTATGGATCGCTCTTTCTAAGAGGAACATAGTTCATAATTGTTCTTCTCAATCTCCAGGGAAGGTTCTGGATTGCTTGTTCCTGCGTCTGGGGCTTTTGTGTCTTTCCACTTCTGTGATTAAAGTCATGACGGAAAGACGGCCCTCGTATCTTCTGATTCCCTACCTGGCTTCCCCGTCATTATGTCCCTGTAGCCGGTAGGCTTGTGTTGCCGTCTTCTGCTTCGGCCCGTCCTCCCGTGTCCTCGCCCTGCCTGTGACTCTCATCATATGTGAAAGTCGGAGTTAAGACCTATGTTTCCGCTTAGATGATCACAGGACTGTCACTCCCGCTCTGACAGCGAGAACAAGCCGGTGATCGACAGAAGCATGGCTATTTTAAACCCACCGTGGAGCTGAGGTCACAAAGTAATGTGATGAACTAAAATCCACACGGCGACGAGCCTGTCTTAGGAGAGACAGGTCCACGGCTGCTTTTATCCTGGGCTGAGCTGCAGAGGAGAGGGGCCGTCGGGGATCACGTCAGAAGAAAGCAGCCGAAAGCTCACGGAATAATTCAGCCGGGTGTGGACTGTCGTGGTCGTTTGGAAGTTTTGCAAGCCCCATGCACAGGGGGCGCTTCACGCACACACATGTGCGTGCACACACACACATACGCACGCATGCACACCTTTCTGCAGACCTTCAGTGAGCTCGTGACAGATCAGGAGCAGGTCCGGAGTGCAGGAAGGAAGACATCCCCTCTGAAACACAGGCACATCAGCTGCTGTCGTACGAGGGCAGAGCAGGGGAACCAAGAGAAATCATCTACACTGTGGACCAGGTGCCTGCAAGAAAGGTCACCCCCGAAGGAGGGACAGGAGAGCTGACAGAGAGCCCCGGAGACACAGCCCATGGTCAAGTCTGAGGACCCACTGGGAGAGCCCGGGGAACCCTGCACCACCCACCCCCTGCCCCTGGCCTTGCCGTCACAGCAGCAAGCAGAGCAGAGACCCCCGCCCTGACTGCGTTTACCCGCCGCTGGGTGAGGGAGGAACAGCATGAGAGGGCTGCTGGAGCCGTGCAGAGAACTACCACTGGCTGGGGCACAGGGTGTGTCGGGAGGACCCCAGGACGTTGCAGAGCCTCAGAGGCCTCCCTGGGAAGAGGCTTGGAGCACAGACAACGCGGGGGCCGTGGGATGGTGTCCAGGAGGAGGGGAAGCCAGGCCAGTCACCTGTCACAGGAGCTCCGGGCACGTGGGAGGGACACCAGCGATGGGGCAGCTAGACTCGTGGACCAGGGGACAGCAGAGGGAGATGCAGACAAAGAAATAAAGTTGTCAGGAGAGATGGCACTAGGGCCTCGAGGCCAGTGTGGCACTTCAAGTTTTGTGTCATGCTTTCAGAGTAGGGTTTTTTTTAATATCTTTTATTTAAAAAAATTTTCTTTTAAGTTTATTGAGAGAGAGAGAGAGAGAGAGAGAGAGAGAGAATATGCATGGGAGGGGCAGAGAGGGAGAGAGAGAATCCCAGGCAGGCTCCACACTGTCCGTGCAGAGCCCGACATAGGGCTCGAACTCACGAACTGTGAGATCGTGACCTGAGCTGAAATCAAGAGTCAGACGCTTAACCGACTGAGCCCCCCAGGCACCCCTCTCAGAGTAGTTTTCAATGACCAAAGGCGAGAGTCCCGAAAACTAAGCCCGCAACAGCCCCAACTACGTAAAGCACGCTCGAACAGACTGCCGAGCACTTCCAAAGCATCAGTCAGGAGTTTACCCCCGGTACTGCATCAAATTATCCGGAAGTCCAACATATTGATAATGTTATTTATTATATGCTGGGGTTAAGGCTGATTCTTACTGGTGGTGTTTCTGAATGTATTTCAAGAAAAAACTGGAGGAGAATTGTAACATCAGGACTATATCTGCTCAGGTACTTTTTGAAAAATACGCACACACACCAACCTGTGTGCCTCTGTGGCTCTCTCGGGAGCGGGTTTCGTTTACGTAGTCGGTCTTGTTCCATGTCTTAAAGCAGGAGGCAATCGAGGAAGTAGGGTATACGGGGCAGATGGTGTAGACACCAGAGTCTCGCAGACCTGGGTTTGAACGGGAGACACTTCCTGCCCTGCCTGAGGGTCCCTTCCCTTGTCTGGCAGGCAGGTGGTGACCTCTTCCGGCAGGTGCTTGTCCTGGGAAGTGGTCGCATGCTCTGCTGCCCTGGGGGCTGCTCATGCCAGCTCATCCCGGGGAAGCCTGCCCCTGGGGATGTCCCTAGTCCGTCGGCGGCGTGACCTTGAATGCTCTGGGGATTTGGTTTCCCGGGTGCAGTCGTGGGGTGGTCCCAGCCCGGCAGAAATCCGCGGTGGGGCCCCCACAACACTGATGAGATGGCCCCGGCCCCGATATTCCTTATGTTTTCCCTCTTTTCCTTCTCACAGTAGCCACCCTGCCAGGAGCTGGGTGTGTCGGCAAGTCCTACGTCAGGAACTTTCTGCTTTTAAATAGGTGCTTTCAATCATCCGTGAGAAGAGCAAACCTTTGCGTGTGTAGACGTGGCCGTTCGCATCCCGACCAAGCACGTTTTCCTGCCGCAGACACTTAACCTGCTCTCATAAACAGCTCAGTTGTGGCGGCAAAGCTGGGGTCACAATCTCTTGCACCTGGTTTTAGACGTTCTCACGTACATTTGTCCCTCTCTGCAGTTGCGTGGTTTTGTTTCTCTCGTTAGCGAGAATCACCAGCACAGCGTCAGCGTGACCGGCCTGTGCTGCCACCGGTGAGCTGGGGGGTCTTTCATGAATGAGGTTAAGCACCTGCCACACCAGCCTCCCTCTAAACCCTGTTTCTGTTTTGTCTCCGCAGCAAACCCAAGGAGCCCGTCTTCAGCGCAGGTAAGTCCCGTTCAACTTTTGTGCGCGTGCCCCTCGGTCCCCTCAGGACTTGGGGGAAGCAAGCAGAGCGGTTCCGGGGGCCACTTGTCACATGCGGAGTCTGCGTGGCAGGGCTGACAGGCTGAGGGCCAGGAAGCCCGTGCCCACGGGTCGGGGCTCAGATCCCAGGCACGGCCCGTAACTTGGTCGCAAAGACTAGACCCTTTCCCTTACGCCCTTGAAGACCGATTCAAGATGCGTCAACAAGGAGGAAGAGTGAGACGCCACCACACGTGTGAAAGCCGAACTTCTAGGTTGAAGATCGTGTGTGGCCTTTCTTGTTCCTCCCTCTCCCCTGGGGCTCCCGAGGCAACACCTCTGATAGGAAAGCTCTCTGATGCGTTAAGTGGTCACTTTGTCCAAAAGGAGCTTTTTTTTTTTTTTTTTTACTCTCTCTTTCTGCCTTCAGTCTCCTAAACTGCAAACTAATAGTTCATGATGTACCTTTCCATATACCTTTTCTTTTTTCTTTTTGTTAACCCATTTTATAATAAGGTAGATGCTATTGTTACGATATTAACCTTCTTCAAAAGCGCATCGAAAATGCAAAATCGTTGACGGGTATGTCACCCGTTAAACAAACCCATCTCATTTTAACTTTGGGTTTTCCCCCCTTCGATTCGGAACTGGAACTGATGTAAAAGTCAGCCCTCCGTAGGTAGCGGCATGTGCTTTATTTAAGATTCGTTTCCTGTTCGGGAAGCATGAAATCACGCGCTGAAAACTATAATCGCCCTATGCCTGTGGAGCCAGGTCCTGAGCCCCCCACGGGCTCCTCTGCAGGGGCGGGGGGCCACCCCCCCCCAAGAGCTAGCTGCCCCAGGTCCCTCCTGCAGTTCTTGCTATCTCTTCATCTAGCGCTTCTGTCCCTGTCTCCGAAATCACAAGGGAAACGCCGGGTGATACACTGCAAAGGTAGGCGGCATTTCTGAAATCTCACAGCTCTCTCAACAAAGCTGCTACCCAGGCTGCCGAACCCTTTTCCGTACGGCCAAGCAGATACTCTCCTCATACGAAAACGTGTCCATCACACAAGCCACTGCACCTGAAGTTAAACAGCAGTCCTGCGCCTTTACTTGGATGGGTTTTGATAAGTAGCTGTACATTCAATCTGGCTTGGTTACCAGCTGGTTTTGCAGGAACTCTGAAGGATTCGTAGAAACCCTAAGAGAGCTATAGGGCGGCCCTGGATGTCCCGCTGTTTGGCCTGGCGTCCTGTGCCGCTGCGGCTGGCCTCTGGCTCCGCACCTTCTGGTGGGCGGCTGCGTACTGTGGTCCTAACCTGCCTGGAAAATTCCATTGCCTTCCCTGGCTGTGTTTCGATCTTAGGCATAGAATGCCCAAATTTCCAGGGCAAAGCAATGCCAAGGCAAAATTCAGGGCTTTTGGGGGGGCCTCGTTCAGGGGTTTAGCATTGTGCGATAAGTAAGCCTCGGTCCCGAGGATTTAACCAGCACGTGGCTACGGTGCGCTCAGTGTTTCACACACACTGATTATTACAGCCACGGAGGGCTCTGCCGTGCTGTGGAGATGGCATCATAGCCTGTTACCCATCCACGTTCTGTGCCTCCTCGCGTACAAAGACAGTTGAGGGAGCCGCTTGTCCTCAGCTCTGTGCTTTGCTGGCATCTGCTTTCTTCTCCCTTCTGTCCTCTGCCGGGCGCTCCTAGGTCCTGCCGGTGTGGCGGCCACACCGTCCGATGAGCCCAGATTAGGGGGAGGGACTAAAGAAGAGAAGAGGTTTGGGGCGAGGGGAAGAGCAGGGGCCCGGAGCTGGGTAGATGTGTAGGGCGGTGGAGACACTTCCGGCCAGACAGGAGGGTCCAGGTGGGACACTCAAGGCCGGTGCGGCCACTTAGGGGAGAGCAGGCAGGATGCTAGACGTTTGGATCCGGCAGGTAAGAGGGCGGGCAGAGGACATTGCGTGGAGGAAGGACTTGGTGGAATCCACTTGGGGCCTCGACGGGTTTGGCTGCAGAATATAAAATGCCCGGGGTGGGGCACTGACAAGACAGCCTCTGCTCGGCTGGTCCCGGCGGATCTGGGGAGGACGGACCCTGTGGCGGCATCCTCACGGAGCGCCCACGGAACAGAGCGCCTGGCACGCCATCCGCAGGCTGAGCGTGGATTGCCCCTTACTTAAAAGTCAGACTTAATATGTGGCGTGAAGAATGCATCACACGCATGTGAGGCCTGACATGCACGTGTGCACTAACATAAAACTGGGACAGCCTCTTAGGGTGCGGTGGGGGGGCTCGCATGCGGCATTTGAGGGTCCTTAGGAGCAAGATTTACAAAAGTAACTTGTAAATGTGGTGCTCACGGCACCATAGTTATTTCGTGACTTTTCCTCACCGATGTCCCCTCCGCCGATGTTTCTTCTCTCGAGTTAATGTGCCGCTATGGCTGGAGCGACCCAGTTTAAATGCCGTGGAGGCCTGGTCCTGGGATCTGCAGTGAGTTCTAACCGAATTCGTCAGGAACTCACAGGACATTTTCCTTGGTCTTACTATATCCTGAAAGCGAGCAGAAACCCCCAACTCGTTTCTTTTTTAAAACTGCACGTGTCCCAGGTTGATGTATTACTGGGTTTTACTTTTGCCCCCGGAATGACTTCTTGAGACGTCAGAAGTTATTTTATTATAAAAATGCTTGTTCTAGAAGCTTCTGTTTCTCAGTATCTCCCCCTGATGGGTCTTTAGTCCTTCCGTTTTCTTTCAAGCTTATCTTTGAGCATTTTCCTTCTTGTGTGTACCCCGGCATGCACTCTTGCTGATTTTGTGTTGTTTGCACTCGAAAAATGTGTCCAGCGGATAAGATACATAAAGGTATATTTTTACATTGCGATATAACAAAACGATCTAAGTGTCGAAAGATGCCTTATGAATTTCGCTACTGGAATTGTATATACATGGAAATCACTGACAACTCTAAGTGGATTTTTTGCATTGGTTGTGATTTTGCGAGGTGGCATCCCCCCCCCCCCACCCGATGGCGAAGACAAGTGTAAGCACTGAGTCTCTCGTGGAAAAACAATGGAATCTAGCTCTCCCCTCTCTTTTACAATTTCTCACGTATTTCACGTACTTGAGGAAGCAGCACGTCCAACGTAAACAGAGTGGAAACTTTGGTTTTAAATGGTGCGACTTCAGGTTTCCGTTATTTCCCCCCCAACCCCACCCCCAACACGTTAATTAGAAATCACGTGAAGAGTAGCTAGACCCTTTCCTGGGACATTAAGAGGAGAAAGAAAATAGACATTTGTTTTCAGATCCACCGGGCACAGAGGCGTCTTACTGATGTCTTTGTTCTTGTTGTAGAAGAAGGATACGTAAAAATGTTTCTTCGCGGACGCCCTGTTACCATGTACCTGCCCAGAGATCAAGTGGACTCTTATAATTTGGAAGCAAAAGTAGAGCTGCCCACCAAGAGACTGAAACTGGAATGGGTGTATCCTTTATTCACCGATTAGGGCAAATAGTCTATCCACACTTAAATTTTTTTTTTTTTTTTTGATTTAACAAAATGGGCCATATGTTAGAACCCAGTACGGTGTCTTTGCAAATAGGCTCCGTGAGTGCTGCTGGCTAGGGGGACACTGACCTATCATTCCTGAATGAAAGATGGTGGTTCTTGCTCAAATACATATGCATTTATTTCCTGACAAGAAAATATTAACGTTCATAGGATTGGCTGGATGGTTGGGGTTTTGTTTGTTTGTCTGTCTGTTCGTTTTTAAAGAGCCGTGAGAAAACGCATCACTTTCTTTCTGGCTTGAATTTTAATCTTTCCAACAGAATAAAGGTAGTTAAAAACGGGGCTGGTTGCCTGGGTGGCTCAGTCAGTTGAGCGTCTGACTCTTGATTTCAGCTCAGGTCACCATCTGACAGCTTGTGAGTTTCACGCTGACAGCGACCAGTCTGTTTGGGATTGATTCTCTCTCTCTCTCTCTCTCTCTCCCTCTCTCCCTCTCTCTCTCTCTCCCTCTCTCCCTCTCTCCCTCTCTCCATCCCTCCCTCCCGCCCCCTTCTCACTCGTGCTTTCTCTCTCCCTCTCAAAATAAATAAATAAACTTTATAAAAATAAAGGTAGTTAAACACTAAGAGAAAAGCAAGCTGAATGAAAATAATCACAAATGCGTAGAGTTTAGGATTCTAATGAAATTGAAAGCTGGTTATTTGTAACGGTAGTTGCCACCTGCTTAGTGAGCTCTGCAGGGGCCCACAGAAACAGCATGGAAACTCAGGAAGATACTGAACTTACAAACTTATGAAAATGAGAATGTCAGAAATCGAACTAAACCGTGCTGGCAGGAGGTTTTTGAACCCGAAGAGTGATACATTGGAAGGAAGGACAGGCATTCCCCCCTGAAACCAGGTGGGGGCCTGGCCAGCCCTGGGAACCTAACAGCAAGGTCAACACTAATTGAAGGAGTAACATCAGACTGGGAATAATACCCCAGTCCTGAAGGAAGGGAGTAGATACAGGCGTAAAGAAAATCCACATGTGGCGTAGATAGAAGGCTACTTTAAGAAAAAGAAACAGCCTCCCCCACCCAAATGTAAATCTCAGAAATGAGTCAGCCCTATGACTGACGTTCTTGAGATCAAGCTGCTGGAGCCTTCATACTATGAGATTTAGAAAAGTGAATGAGTTTCCAGAGAGAAAAACCTGAAAGACAAAGAAATCGAGCCTATGAAAAGGGGTGAATGAAGCGTTGGTTTTTTGTTTTTTTTTTAACTTTTACTTTAGTTTTCCTTATTTATTTTATTTTATTTATTTTACTTTAAAGGAATTCTGCAGAGGCCACCTTTCCAGTCCATGCAGATTTTAAGACGAACAAAAATCCTCTCTTCGCTCTCAAACAAATTTCTATTGAGTACCTGTTTAATGCCAAGCCCCAAATATGAATTCTGAGTTGTTTTTTTAATTTTTTTTTAATTTTTAAAAAATTTTTTTTAGGTTTACTACTTTGAGAGAGAGAGAACACGAGAGGGGTAGGGGCAGAGAGAGAGGGAGAGAGGGCATCCCAAGTGGGGCTAGAACTCACAAACCGTGAGATCGTGACCTGAGCTGAAATCAAGAGTCAGACAGACACTCGACCGAGTCAGCCACCCAGGCGCCCCTAAGAAGTTGGTTCAAACTGGTGCTGTTGTGATCAGTTGGAAGAATTACTATTTGAAAGGATGGTTTCCTATTCTTTGGGAACTTTCTAGAATTCTCATCTGTACCTAAGTTTCTCTCCCAAAATATCTTCTTTATATTTTCAGATTCAGATGTCCTAAGCATTCACTAGAACATCTGTTTTGGCACAGATAATTGAAGTGATACTTCTTTAGGTCCATAATGGTTTAAATTTTAGGGTAAATCACGGCTGGAAAACATTATTCGAAGCACATTTTTTTCGGCCTACTCTCTGTTCATATTTTAAAAGATGTGAAACAGTGGAATTTACTTCAAATAAATAAATGGTACTTTTGTTAGATTATTTTTTCACATTCAAATTCAAGTGAAGTTTTGCTCTCAAAATAGTTTTCAAGGTTTGGAAGTATACATTCCAAAATCCTAACGGAGGTAATTATCCCCAAGAAGCTGGGGATGTTGGGGCAAGGAGGAGCTACATTTTTCACCTTTTACGTAGGTATGTGGGAGTGTCGTTTGCACCTTTTACAAGTACTTTCATAACATAAAAAAACTTTTTAAGTAAAAGATTTAGCTCCTAGATTACAATAAAAATAAAATTCACTCAGTAAGGTATATACAAATCAATTACCAGTATCTTAAAATTTATTTATTTATTTTTAAGGCTTATTCATTTTTCAGAGGCAGAGGGAGAGTGTGAGTGGGAGAGGGGCAGAGAGAGAGGGAGACAGAGCCCGAAGCAGGCTCCAGGCTCCGAGCTGTCAGCACAGAGCCCGACGCGGGGTTCGAACTCACGGACCGTGAGATCATGACCTGAGCCGAAGTCGGACGCTTCACCGGCTGAACCACCCAGGCTCCCCACAGTTTAAAGTTACTTACATGAGAGAAATTGATGGTATTAGACTTAGGGAATTTTATTGCCCATTCCTGTTGAATAAAGCTGATGTCTTGTCAGGTCTTAAACCAAATCAGGTTTATCTTGACGTACACAAAGCTATGGGTACCGGGGTCGCGACTGTCGTAACAACCTGTACTTGCTTCCAACGGGGGAGACGGTGTACTTCATCGCCTCCGTGGTGGTGCTGTACAACGTCGAGGAACAGCTCCAGAGGCACTACGCCGGCCACAACGACGATGTGAAGTGGTGAGTCCTCACCCCTGTAGAAATAGCGTCAGCAGAAAGACGTCGGGGCTGGGATGTAACTAAAGAGAGGAGAAGAGCTCTGAGGAAATAAGATCTTTTGGAAAAGCTCTTTATGTTCCACGTTGCCTGTACCCAGTGGTCTGCTAGCTACCCATCTGTCGAAGACACTACAGACTAGTTTTTTTGTCCTTATAACACAGCCGCGTAACCAACCGTGTCACCCAAACAAATAGTTCTCATAGACCCCTGTTTGGAGTCCTTCTTAACACAAATGCTAGTAGATTCTAATGTGCGACTTTATATAAAAAAATTTTTTTTAATGTTTATTTTGGGGAGAGAGAGAGAGAAAAACAGAGCACAAGCGGGGGAGGGGCAGAGAGAGAGGGAGACCCAGAATCTGAAACAGGCTCCAGGCTCCGAGCTGTCAGCACAGAGCCCGATGCGGGGCTCGAACTCACAAATGGTGAGATCATGAGCTGAGCCGGAGTCGGACGCTCAACTGACTGAGCCACCCAGGCATTTTATTTAATAAAAGTAAAAATATCCATGTTTATTTCTGGCCTTGCTGTAATTCATTCATTTTAATTCTTTCATAATCCACTTACAGCTCTTGGAAGGATAGGGAGTAAAGCAGGTGGATTTACCTATTTCTATTTGTCCTAGATCCCTGATCAATCGTAAAACTCCTGTTGGTAAAAGATGATATTTTGGGGGCGCCTGGGTGGCTCGGTCGGTTGAGCATCTGACTTCAGCTCAGGTCACGACCTCACAGTCCGTGGGTTCAAGCCCCGCATCAGGCTCTGTGCTGACAGCTCAGCGCCTGGAATCTGCTTCCGATCTGTGTCTCCCTCTCTTCTGCCCCTTCCCCTGATCACGCTCTTTCTCTCTCTCTCTCTCTCTCTCAAACAAATAAATAAACGTTAAAAAAAAAACTTTTTTAAAGGTATTTTTGCTGTTTAACATACTTAATCAAGGTTGTTGTAGAGTTGGTATTTTCCAAGCAAAGGCTGCTTTTTCCTTGCGTTTGGAAATTCTCGAGACAGAAGGGCTGGATGAAATAGGCACTAACTGCCCAAGGTCATTGGGGTGCGCAGAGACTCTCTGGTGACTCTGTAAGAGGTCAGGTACCATATAGTTCTTACATTTAAAGTTTTGACTAGACTCTGTGGCCAAGAGAAAACTAAAGCGTACTTTTAAAGCGTGGATGTTTTATAAATACCCTCTTTTTAGCCTAGCAGTTCACCCTGACAGGATCACGATAGCCACGGGACAAGTCGCTGGTACATCTAAGGATGGAAAAGTGAGTTGCATTATCTTTCGTATTTTTATAACGAACCGTTAACTCCGTATAATCTGGAAACCTTGCGCTGATGATTAAGCCTGCCTAGCTATAAAGTAGCTGAATGCTTCTTAACCCTTCATTAGAATTTTTTTGTCGCGGATTTTCTTACAGTGACCTTAAAAACCCCTCGAACTCACCTTAATTTCGGCCAGTTTTTAAACAGCCTTGGTCTTGCCTAAGAATTCAGCGATTCTTAAGATATTTCTTTACACACGTGACGAACACGAACGTAGTAAGTACACATTTAATAAGTAAAAGTCATAATGAATAGCATTCGGATATGGGGCATTTTGCCTCTTCAGCAAACTTCAGGCACCCTCTGCCTAAGTGCCCCGAATTCCTGACGTCATGACCCCGGAGCGCGAGTCTGCACATGACCCTCAAAGGCTGCCAGAGAGTTTGGGCACAAGTTTTGTAAGCACCTCAGCAAGACTTCGGCTGGAATTTTAAGGAATCAGAAGGGAACTAGTGGGCTCTAACAAATAGAGCACAGTGCGAAACTGGCTTCCACTTCCTTCTAGGCCGCAGTCTGTGGTCGCTGCCATGTCTTAACCAACACCCCCTGTAGCTTTTTTGATCTCTACTTGCACAGTGTATGAAAGGAACCTAATGACACAGAGTATTTCCATTTTTGCCAGCGTGTTTTCTTCCAGAAAGCACGGATGCTGGCTACCAATTTTCAGAAAATACTCTAACGACGTCGTAACTTTTCAGAAAATATTTTAATAACGTCGTATTTTAAATATTAACTTTATGCTATTTCCCATGAAAATTCTGCACTTAAAAAAGTCACAGGAACAGTGGAAATCAGTTTACTATTACATAAATGCACATAAATGGCACAGGGTCTTCGTCCTTTTTTAAAATGTTAAACGGAGGGGCACCTGGGTGGCACAGTCGGTTAAGCGTCCGACTTCAGCCAGGTCACGATCTCGCGGTCCGTGAGTTCGAGCCCCGTGTCAGGCTCTGGGCTGATGGCTCGGAGCCTGGAGCCTGTTTCCGATTCTGTGTCTCCCTCTCTCTCTGCCCCTCCCCCGTTCATGCTCTGTCTCTCTCTGTCCCAAAAATAAATTAAAAACGTTGAAAAAAAATAAATAAAAAATAAAAAATAAAATAAAATAAAATGTTAAACGGCTTTTTAAAGTCTTCTACATGAGTAGCAAAGGATTTGCTCTTCCCTCTAGTGGATTCATAGTGTATTTCAGTCTCTGGCCTTGACATTGAATCCGAACTTTAGAGCCGGGGAAAACGTGATAGTCATCTGAGCCCGCCCTTCAGTGCACGTGCCGGGCGATGCCGACAGTCCAGGTGAACTGTCTGCAGACGCCCAGCTCCTCAGACCAAGTCAAGGCTAGAGCCTGGCCTACTGCCTCAGCCCACTCTGTCCACTAACTAGGTATAATGCCAGTCCTTTTCCCGATTAATCTGTTCAGGGCTCTAAGGAGAAAAATTAGTATCATTCACGTTGGAGCACAATCGAGAGCGTTTGCAACTAATCGTGACAATTCTAAATGTCATCTGTGCGTGATCGTGATCGATTGCCTGTTTTGCTCCCGTGAGGCCCGAGAATGTTAAACTGTCAACACTATTGGGTGGTGACCGTCTTGCTGAATTTAGACTAATTTATACCTTAGTGATAATACAGACTTAACGGAATATGAGGTTCCAGGTTCCTCGTCATTTTTCATTTTTAAAACTCAGATGCATCTAGACGTACCAGTCAGAATATCAGCTCCTGTGGTACAGTTATGAAGACTTGGCTATTCCAAATTTAAAACCTGGTGGACCTCCCCTAAAGTCACGTTGGCCACAGGGGCCCTGATCTCCTGAAGCCATTTGGGAATGTTGCATTTATGTTAAAAGGCAGAGCCTTCAAATGCAGAAAAAGACTTTTTGTTTGGACAGAATTGAAGTAATCCTGCAGCTTCGAGGTAAAGATAAATCTATGACCATCACAATGGGCGACTCTGTATTTCCTTCCCAACAGCAATTGCCCCCACACGTGCGCATCTGGGATTCTGTGACACTGAACACACTGCATGTCATTGGAGTTGGGTTTTTTGACCGAGCCGTTACCTGTATCGCGTTCTCAAAATCTGTAAGTATGGGCCCTGCGGGTACTGGTGTCCTCGTCCCCAGGGAGGAGAGAATCAGCTCAAGGTTGAAGAGGGAGGAGGTTAACACGCTCCGTAGCCGCCTGGGTGCGTGCACAGATTTGCATGATGAAACTGTCCCGTGTCCCAGGTCCCCTCATTCAGAGGTCACACACACCCCCTCGGGTCGCACACGTGATGGGCAGAGGCCCTGCAACACCGACTGCGTGTTCCTTGAGGCAGTTTTGCCGGCTCTGGCCTTGAATTTCACCTGCCCCTTGGTAGGCGGCCCCGGTGTGCCTCCGTCATTCCCACACGGGCTGCCTGTCCCTAAGCAGGAGTTGGAGGGGACTCATGGTCTCCTAGGCCCCTCAGGATGTGCCCATGCGACAGATCCACCCTATAAGCCGCCGTTTCAGAAACTTAACATTCACACACACGTGCACGTGCTCACATCAGAGCACCACAAGCCTCAGCCCCGGAGGCTTTGCTCCCGCACAGCCTCCCGGCCTATGTTTGTCGCACACGTGTGCTGCACGTGCCGTGGGCACCGGCTCCTCCAGGAGGGGGTCCTGCAGCCCCTTCACAGGCTGGTCTTAATAGAACTGATGAGGCAGGGCCACCCCCGACCCCTCTCTGCTGCTCCTGTCCCTCCATCACCCCACATCCACCTGCCCTCCCCTGGGAACCAGGGAAGCAGGTCCCCAAAGTGGTGCATATGTATTCTTTGGCCAAAATGGACTCCTTATTAAAAATAAAATTAATGTTGATCTTTAATGACTTTTAACCTATTTTATTCTCAAATGTAGTCTTCCTGTGAATGCCTTTTCTCTTCCAGAATGGAGGAAGCAATCTCTGCGCCGTGGATGACTCCAACGAGCACGTACTGTCCGTGTGGGACTGGCAGAAAGGAGAACGGCTGGCCGACGCAAAGGTCTCTCTCCAAGTCTCGTGCTGGGCTGTGTTATAATTTCCCATTTTGGAGCCTTCTCCTTCCAGCCGCCTCCCAGGTCCCTTTCCTGCTTCTGAGTGGGCCAGTGGGCTCCCCATTCCCGACGCGGTCCCCAGGCGTGACGCGTGACCTGAGATTCCCTGACCCCCCGCCCACCTCCCCTCCCAGGGTGCCGTTCCCGAGCCCTGGTGGGGTTTCTTCCTCTCGTCATGGTATCTGTGAGGTTGTTTTCTTCCTCATTTGACAGCCCCTACCCTTTTCATCCACTCCATCGTTTGCTGTTCTCTGCTGCTTCGTTTCATTCAGCAAACGTGCCCTTTCTTATTGTCGAAGGGGGCACTGCACCTGTGATAAGTGAGACGTGCCCACTGCCCAGCCGGGGAGGGGACAGGTCCGAAGCAGCTGAGGGCTGAGGGACAGGGCAGCACAGCCGGCACGGGGCTTGTCCAAAGCTGAGTAGCCTCAGGAAAGGCGAGCCAGATCCCAGGCCCTCCCAGTGCGACTCTTCCTGTGGGGTGTGCCGGGGCTTCCCTTTATGGTCCCTTTTTTGAAGCTTTCTTATGTCTTCCTCCCATTCACATCATGAACAGATCCCAGTTTTTGCAGAACTGACTTTGGATTTCTCATCCTGTCATCTGTTAACCTTAGATCACCTTCCTTCCCTAACATTAGGATTACCATCAGATCACCGTACCTTTCTCTCTTGGGTGTCTGGGATGTGGGGGTCTGTATTCTAATCCGGCACCTTTCCTAACACCTGTTTTCATGCTAGAGGCACGCCTTCTCATATTCTGGTCACGTGTTTCAGTTCTGGCTCTGTTGCTGGGTTGGAAGTAAACAGAGGCAAGTTGTTACCCAGGTTTAAGAGCATGTAACTGAGTTTCAAGCAGAAGAAACAGTCAGGGTCAGCCAACAAAGATGCACATTCTGGAAATCAAGGTGACAGTTGACAAAGTGGCACCAAGAAAGCCAGACCCCCAGCCCTAGAACCCCAGCTTCGTCACGAGACCACCAGCAGAATGCTAGGAATTAAACCGGGAAGGAATCCCGGGGCAAACAGGGCGGCCAGAGTCAGCCAGGAGCGATGGAGCTGTATGCAATCCAGATTCCTGGGCCCCTCCCAGAGATTCCAGTCACAAGATGGGGATGAGGCCTGACATCTGCATTTTAACACACATCAGGCGATTCTGTTGTTCAGCCACGGCTGGGAATCTGAGACGGGAAGACGAGAGCAGATTCTTGTGGTTTTTGAGTCTCCACCCACCCCTAACCCAGCCCTTCAGCAAAAGTGTGCTGTGTGCCAGCTCTGTGTGTGGTCCTGTGGGGGGCCCTGCACAGACAGAGGACCTGTGGTCCCCGTCCTCAGGGCTACTGTCCAGTGGGGGAGACAGACAAGGAGAAGTTAAGGCATGCAGCAAACATACACTGAGTGTTCACGGAAGATGAGTTCAAGGGGGAGAAAAATCAAAAGGCATAGTGCTTAACCTGAATGAGTTATTTATTTGTGGTTCCCATGTTATTTATTTTCCTGAGTGTCCTAAGAGATTTGAGACATCTGATTCTCCTGTTTTGCTCAAAGTGTTCTAACGAAGCTGTATTTGCTGCGGATTTCCACCCCACGGACACGAATATAATAGTTACTTGTGGAAAATCACATCTCTACTTTTGGACCTTAGAAGGAAACTCCCTTATTAAGAAGCAAGGACTGTTCGAGGTAACGTCAAGTCACACTTGTTTTATTCTTCCCTGAGTGGTGCGTGTGATCAGCTCGCTTCTAAGGGAGCTTAGAATTTGTTTTAATTGGCAAATGTGCAAGTGTCTCTGGGGGAGGTAGCAATAACGACTATTCCTGCGGATTCCTAACAGAATTGGGGAGCTCCCTGTGTCTCTGTTGGTAACGTTGGTCATGCCAAGAAGGAAAGATGGACCAACACAGGGAGAAGCTCAGGGAAGGATGCCCTGGGGGCAGGGCAACGCCCTCCCGCCACAGGGTGGTTGCAAAGAACCACCAAGAAGACGCTCAGGCCTTGTCAGTACCAGGGACAGCGCCTCCTTCCCTACGGGGCCTTTCCCTGCACGGAGTTGGGACCGCGTTATTCCGGTGCCAGGGCCCTGTTCCTAAAGCTCTAGTCATGACAACCCGGCCCGCCCCACAGCCCTTCCAGCCCCCTCCTCTGCTCCAACTGTCTGCAGCTTTATAATTACCAGAAATGTCTCTATTTTCGAGCAGGTAACCTCACGGCCTAAGTTATGTAACGGGGGATAAAAACGAAAGGCATACGGTGGCAGCTAACACTATGCGGCTTAGGAGTACCGTGATTCTGGGTGTTATTCATACAAAGAAGGGGATGTCTTGACTAAACGTGTACATATGTTTACAACATTTTGCAGAAGCAAGAAAAGCCGAAGTTTGTCCTCTGCGTGACTTTTTCTGAAAATGGTGACACCATTACTGGAGATTCAAGTGGCAACATCTTGGTGTGGGGAAAAGGTAACACGTGATTGTTCCCAGAGCACACACTTCTAGGGGGATGTTATAAGAAGTCAAACGTGACTTCTCTAAGAACTATTAATATAATCGATAGGATTACGGTAAAATCCCAAGTTTTTTAGGTACATACAGACATGCGAAACTTGAAACCTTAAGACTAGAACAGATAAAAACAAGAATAGTCACTTTCTATCATTACAAAAAGGTCTTTCAGGCCAGAATAGGTTGATGGAATAGCTTTATTAGGAGATTAGGAGATCTCTTAACAGATTATAATGAAGAAGCTATCAACGACTATTTATTGAGCTGTAAAATAAATAAATTTCTGGTCCATATGGCCTCTGGGAGACAGCTGTTGAGAACCAATCACATGCAGGGCAGTGTGCTAGACAAGGAAAGGAAAAACACACCATCCCTGCCCTTAAAGGACTTAGAGTTTGGGTTGGGGTGAAGGTGGAAAGAGACCCATGGATGTGATTTCAGACTAATGTGGCAACTTCTCTAGTATCCCTACTATCGTGGGGGCAAGTCTTCACACATCGCTCCATTTCAGCCTTAGCACGATCCTGAGGGGTGAGCGGGAGCCCCATTACACAAAGGGGAAACCGAGGGGTCGGGTCACTGAGTCACTCGTCGAGCGACACAGAGCACATTAAACTCAAGTCCCTGTTTTCCGCCATGTGGAATCCCGCCATGCTCTCTCCGTCCTGTTCTTCCTTCTGGCATGTTCTCCTGAACTGTAAAGTAACCCAGGGCATGCTTTTCTGGTGCTTGGTGAGCTTCTAGAAATTGCGTCCCCTGGAGATTCGCACTGCAGAGGTGTCCTAACCAACAGGATCGTTTTAAAACAAAAACGAGATGCGAGGGAGAGAGGCAAGTGTCTTGATAACGTACTGAGGACGGTTTTCTTGGTGTGTTTAGGTACAAATCGGATAAGCTATGCAGTTCAAGGGGCCCACGAGGGTGGCATTTTTGCACTTTGTATGTTAAGGGACGGCACACTGGTGTCGGGAGGAGGGAAAGACCGAAAGCTCATTTCTTGGAACGGAAACTATCAGAAACTTCGTAAAACTGAGGTAAGACAGCAAGCAGCAGTATCGAAATTCACTTTGAACCTAAAACTGCTCTATTAACCAGTTTCCTTGTTCGTTTGAAATCTTTAGCTTATAGTTTTGGAAATGGCTTAGATAAAATTTTATTAAATGGGGTAACATTATAAACTTTTTTTAATGTTTATTTTTGAAAGACAGAGAGAGACAGAGCATGAGCAGGGGAGGGGCAGTGAGAGAGAGGGAGACACAGAATCTGAAGCAGGTTGCAGCCTCTGTGCCCCGATGCGGGGCTCGAACTCCGGAACCGTGAGGTCATGACCTGAGCTGAAGTCAGACGCTTAACCGACTGAGCCACCCAGGCGCCCCTAATGGGGTAACATTATATTAAAGTCATGGAGGCATTTTAAGTGTAACAACTAAAATGGAATTAGGTTTATAAAAATTTAGGTTATAACGTGTTTGACATTTAGAATGTCTTATAATTGGACGGCCTCACTTTTCCAAGGGAATGTTATCCATGTTACGATTTTTCATTAAGATCTTTCTTCGCGGGGCGCCTGGGTGGCGCAGTCGGTTAAGCGTCCGACTTCAGCCAGGTCGCGATCTCGCGGTCCGTGAGTTCGAGCCCCGCGTCAGGCTCTGGGCTGATGGCTCGGAGCCTGGAGCCTGTTTCCCATTCTGTGTCTCCCTCTCTCTCTGCCCCTCCCCCGTTCATGCTCTGTCTCTCTCTGTCCCAAAAATAAAAATAAAAAACGTTGAAAAAAAAAAAATTAAAAAAAAAAAAAGATCTTTCTTCGCTTTCCACTTTAATTTCTAGGTGTTACTTTGGAGACATTGTCACTAGTATTTACTGAGTATTTACTTTGTACGTGGCTGAGGGCCGACACGTTCTCTAAAGCTCTAACTCCTTTTAGTATCTACTTTACCTCCTCATTACGTGGCCAGCAGCCCTACACACCAGTAGGAGCCCCAGACGAGAAATTTAATATGCCTTCCACACCCTCACAGAATTTTCTGTCCCAAGCTCCGGGAAATTATGAGCAGGCAGACATTAAGTTCGGCATCATTCTGAAGGTTGATGGTCTTTATCCCCAGAGTAGAATGGACACATTCTAGAACTTTTCCAACTTCTTTTTTCTTTTTTAATTTTTTTAATGTTTATTTTTGAGACAGAGAGACAGGTTGTGAGCAGGGGAGGGGCAGAGAGAACGAGGGAGACACAGAATCCGAAGCAGGCTCCAGGCTCTGAGCTGTCAGCACAGAGCCCGACGCCTGGCTGGAACTCGGGAACCGCGAGATCATGACCTGAGCTGAAGTCGGACCTTTAACCGACTGAGCCACCCAGGCGCCCCAAGAATTTACCATTTTAAATTACAAATAAATTTTATGGCATGTTATTTTAGTCTTTGTTTTCCAAATTTTTACCTGCTACTGCTGTCCCAATGCCACAGCAAGAGTGAACTAACCAGTATTATTTATTTTTTAATCTTATCCAGAAAAAAAATGCTTCATTCTTTATTGTTTTTCTTTTAACAACCTTACTCTTACTGATTCTTTTAAGGTACATGCGTGTTTGGAGTTTAACAGTCAGATTGGGTGTTCTGATCATCCACTCAACAAACCCTGGCCGTGAACCTTTCTCTCCATGTTACGTGTATGGGGGGCGGGGGGAGCCGTCATGATACACAAACAGACATTTTGAATGGCGGAGCTAACGTTTCATGACATCTTCAATCTTTTCTCTTCAACGCAGATTCCAGAACAGTTTGGTCCAATCCGGACGGTGGCCGAGGGGAAGGGGGATGTGATCTTGATAGGCACAACCAGAAACTTTGTTCTGCAAGGCACCTTGTCAGGGGACTTTGCACCCATCACTCAGGTACGTTCCGGCCCAGCAGGCCCGCCTCATTTTACGTACTGTCAGAATATAACAAAGCGTCACGAGGAGGACGACATTCCTTTTTTTAGACCAACATGACCTTCCTCGGCACCAGCACTTGGGTTCCCGCCGTGACTTAGGTGGGGCAGGAAGGGAAGCCGGCGTGAAGTGTGCGTTCGCCGTGGGTACCCCGCCGCCAAGGCTCCCGAGCGTTGACTGGCTGTCTCGGTCCTTTGCAGGGTCACACTGATGAGCTCTGGGGACTGGCCATCCATGCCTCAAAACCTCAATTCTTGACCTGTGGGCATGACAGGCACGCCACCCTCTGGGACGCTGTTGGCCACCGGCCCGTCTGGGACAAAATAATAGAGGTAGACTTGCACGTTACATTCCATTTTCCTTACAACAGTTCATCTGGAACGTGTTCATTTATTATTTTTTTTTGCGTGAAATTTTGATAGTGATGTAAAATTGTCCCAAAGTAAATGTCGCCAGGTTTACCTCCTTCGAATGGCACTGCTTTACTTGCCTCACGCGGTCTCGTCCATGTAATTCTGAAGCGTGCTGCTGAATTTTTCAACAGCAAGTTAGCCTTCCGGAGTTGGGCTTTGGGGTCTCCTGACCGCAGAGTTCCTTAACTGGCTTCCGTGCTGAGAAACGCTTGTGACGAGCCCGCGTACCATTTACGGTGTACATTTTGAATGAGAGTGTATGCATACGACTTAATTTATCTGTATAATTTGAGTTTGATGATGATGCTTTAGTTTTTTTTTTTGTTGTTTTTTTTTAACGTTTATTTATTCTTGAGACAGAGAGAGACAGAGCATGAACAGGGGAGGGGCAGAGAGAGAGGGAGACACAGAATGGGAAGCAGGCTCCAGGCTCTGAGCTGTCAGCACAGAGCCCGACGTGGGGCTCGAACTCACGGACCGTGAGATCGTGACCTGAGCCGAAGTCGGATGCTTAACCGACTGAGCCACCCAGGCGCCCAATGCTTTAGTTTTAAGTCCGCAACTGTGTGATCTTTGCCAAAGGAACTCAGATTACATACCAGAGTGCCGAAATACCTTTGCCCTACGTGGAACACAGCAGCGGCTACAGTTACTGAGCTCCAGGCGCCGTACGTGTATTATCCTTGATCCCGGCAGCAGCCGTGGGGGGTGGTGTTACTGAATTAGAAACTGAGGCTTAGAAAAGTCAACTAGCTTGCCGTGATCACTGCCTCAGCAAGCAGCAGAGCCAGCGTTTGCACCCGGCTTGGTCTGATTCCCAAACCCAGGGTCTCCCGCCGCATGGTGCCTCGGTGAGATAAAGTACGTCCCGTGTGACCTGTGCCCTTGATGACATGGCCGGTCCGGGGACAGGGGCAGCTACTCTGCAGACCCCACTCCTCCTTGTAGCTGCCACAGAGGTCCCGGCTTTTCCTGGCATGCCGAATCGGCACTTCTGCCCTCTTGCCCCTTAGTTTCAGAGAAGGTTACCAAGGGTCGAGAGCTGGCCGTCACCGGTGGAGCTGAGCACGGAGGTGACAGGGCCAGCGCCACTCGGAGGAAAGAGTGGGTGCGGCCCAGCCGGCAGGAGGGGCCGAAGGAAGCGTTGTCCTGTGTTGCACCTGTCCCCTGGGGGGCCTTGGGGGGACAGGTGGGGAACACCCGAGGGGGCTGCACAGAGGTGACGATAACCTCCAGGCATGGCGGTGGCCGTGGGGGTCCGGGAGGGCGGCCTCCCTAGCCCCACTGGAAGCAATACCAGGTGACTCCTCCCCCTCCCCTGACTGTTCACCCCTCAGCCTGACATAGGGGAAGGGGCTCAGAACCAGACACCTAAAAACTCTGTGCTGAAGTCCTACCGCCTTTGCCCACTGGCCGCGTGGGTTGGGACACACCCACCTCAGGGGCTTCCTCTCCAAAACGTCCGGAGCCTGAACGAATCACACGGTAAAGCTTCACGTGGCGGGGGTGTCTCTCCATGTATCGGTGGCGGCCCCAAGCTTGGTCATGGCTCCCGCTGTGGAAGCACCATTGCCACGACAGAATCAGTCCCTTAAGAGTTTCTGGTCTCTCGTTCTCTGAGTGCATCCGGTGGTTTCTGGTGCCTCTTTCTGTCTCCACTCCTGTGGGAGCTTCTTTCTTACGCTGACTGTGCTTCACGGCCTGTCACTGCAGTCCGTTCTAACCCAGCGACGTGTAGAAAACACAGATTCAATCGAGTCACACTTTTTTTTTTAAGATTTTACTATTTTTCAGCGACCTCTCCACCCAACGTGGAACTCTAACTTACGACCCTGAGATCGAGGGCCGCAAGCTCCACCGACAGAGCCAGCCAGGCCCCCCCG
Organism: Neofelis nebulosa; assembly: GCF_028018385.1. NCBI lineage: Eukaryota > Metazoa > Chordata > Mammalia > Carnivora > Felidae > Neofelis > Neofelis nebulosa. The sequence goes on from NC_080788.1 coordinate 143,259,878, forward strand.
ATCATGTCACTCTTTTCGTGGAGAGAAAAATAATCACGTCACTGTGTTACTGTTTTCCAGTGATCACAGCCCTTAGCGTGGTGGTGCAGCTTCCATCCTACACTCCGTCTGCACGCTTTCCTGTCCCACCGGGAACATTCCACGTTGTAAACGCCCTGACTCTCTACCTGCTATTCCTCGAATATGCCCCCAAACTGTGTTGCTTCTCCCTCTTCGATCACGCTCTTGTCCCTTTAACACCCGATCCAAGAAAATACCGGTTGGGGTGTCCGCCTGTACCTTCACCACCGATGATTCTCTACTGGACGACCTGGGGGATCTCTGCACCCGGAAGCCTCCACCCAGCCTCCCCATCCAACTTCGTCTAACTCTTTCTCTCCTGGGACTTGACCATTTGCTTGTCCCTCTGTCATTGACCCCATTCTACCTCGTGTCAGAGTTAGTGACGAACACGTTAGTGACAAACGCCAGATCCAAACCTGGACGTGCCTTACCCATCTTGAGATCCTTCCAGGGCTCCCGTGGTGTCCTTCCAGTGCTCCCGGCGGGCACTCGTCCAGGGTCCACTGTGGGCACTGGGCGCGCTGGCCATATTTCCAGGCAAATGAAGCGTACCATCAACAGGCCTACCGTTCAGTGTGGGGGTCAACCGAGTCCTCCTCCAAGACTTGGAGGGAGAGCGTTTACCTGTTGGCCTGTCATCTGATACCTGTAGGTCTGAAAAGATAAAAGACAGGAAGAAAGCAATTCTAAAGGGATACAAATTTCGCATTATCGACGTGTGACCTTTGTCTAAGTAGGAAAGCGGTTTCCTCTCTTGGAGGGAAAGGAGACATCTAGTTTAAATGGGACCACGTAGCCCTTTGGAAGAGCCGTGCGTGTATGGGTGTGGGTGTGTGTGTGCATGCGCACGCGCGCGCGTGTGTGTGTGTGTGTGTTTTCTGCAGTCGTGCTGTGTCTGGCCATCAATTTACACTTCCTTTAAAATATTTTAGGATCCAGCTCAGTCTTCTGGTTTTCATCCTTCAGGGTCTGTGGTTGCAGTTGGAACACTGACTGGGAGGTGAGTCCGCGTCAGCACAGCTCGTGCTCTCAAAGTGCATGGAAAAGAGGCCGCGGTCTGTGTTTCCCTGGGGACAGGCACGGCCTAGCTCTTGCTGTCTTCTCTCAGCTTCTAGCAACTGACCAAGGACTAAGTCACACCTCGAAAGTACCAGGACAGACAGGGGTCCTTTGCATTTGGGACCGTGGGAGACCCTTCTCCTAGAAAAGCCCCCCCCCCCCGCCCCCGCCATCCACACACACGCACGTGCTTCCCGACAGTTTTGGGGCTCCGTGGAGCTCCTCAAGCCCTGACCTGCAGGCCGTGGGAGGAACCCCAGCTCTGGAATCGGGCGAGAAAGCATTTCGAAGCGCTGGGAATTTCCCAATGCTTTCTCTTGCTGCCCTTTCAAAATTGCAGAAACTGCCCAGATCCTGAGCCCCAGATTCAGACTCGGCTAGCACTTTTGTACCAAGCGCCTCCGACGTGCCAGGCCGTTGGTCTGCGCTTGAATCCCCGCTTTGCCACTTGGCGGCAATGTGTCTCTGAGCCAGTTAAACAGCCTCTCCGAGTTGTTACTTTTTTTATGAATTGTGACAGTATTATCTGCCTAGCCACACGGTGCTGATGACTGAAGGCGGTGTCTGGAGCACTTTATGGGCTTGCCTGGCAGGCAGGGTCGGTGGTTACGGTTATCATTGATTTATATATTTTGATTGCACTTTGAGACTATGTGTCATAGTATATGTACTTATTGTGGTTTAATCCAAATATGCTTGGTGGTTTCCTACCATCCTCCCTCTCTAAAAAGCAAACCCCTTAGGCTCTGTTGTGATGACTACGGAGTGTGTATAAGGAAAGGGTAACCATTCGTAAGTCACAGGTAGCTGTGTCTTAAGAGTTGGGCATTTCATAGCCAACAGAATTCTTCATGAAAATGTTTGCATACACATATGCACAGACACACACACACACACACACACACACACTCACTCCTTCCTGTTAACTCTCCCGGGGCCAGTGGACGATTCAGACTCAGCAGGCTCTGATGAATGGCTCACAGCTGGTTATCACCAGACCTGCATGCTGACTATGGCAGCAGGACAGGGGATGGTGACGGTGTCGGGATGCTCAGAATCACAGACGAGGTCCTGTGGGCAGAAGAGATGGTGCGCAGAACCTGCCCCCCCCCGCCCCGCCCCCAGATATGCCTCCCACATCTCTGGTCCAAGTGCCGGCCTTAGCACTGGATGGGACAGTTCATGGGGCTGCAGAGCAGAGCCTGGTCAGCCCCAGCCTCTCCACTTCTGACGTTCTGACCTCTGTTAACGTTAAACAGACGTTAACGGTGAATGGTTGTTGAGGACGCAAGGAATCAGAGTCGAGAAGCCAAACCCACAATCCAGGGGCCGGCCCATCCCATTGAGTGGTGGTGGTTGGGCCCAACTAGAAGGCAGGAAAACAGTGGTGCCGCGTGGCGGGCGTGCCCGTGGAACGCACGCCACCGGGGGTCACGTCACCGAGGTTTGAAACTGCCACAGCCGGGCACCCACAGTCCTTTTCGCCCCTGAGCGCCCTGCGGTCCAAGTGACTGCCCCCGCCTGAGAACACACAGGCAGGAGAGTGTGGTCATTCCACAGCTCACACTTACCGAGTACCGTGTCCTTGTCGGAGGAGACGAAGCTCGTCTGTACACGTCGTAGTTTGCTACACAGCGCACCTGGGCCCCCGTCCTCATTTTACAGTTAAGGACCCGGAGCCCAGACCAGTCCTGCCCTTCCTCCGCTCCCTCCACCTTGCCGTCACCCGGCTGGTGCACGCCAGTGTTCACGGACGTTCAGACACCACGACGCTGTCCCAGCCCCAGCTCTGCACCCAGGCCAGGTCTCGGGCTAAACGCCCGTGCAGCCAGCCCCCTCACTGCTCCCTCTGGCCAGGCCCACCTTCCCTGCCCAGGGCTTTCCGCCCTTTTACGTGTAAGTGACAAAACTCAGACACTGAGGACCTGTCGCGACACTGGAACTGAATTGTTTCGAAGGGAAGCCAGCGTGCTGCTGCTTTCTTTAGGAAATGCTCGGGTGAAGGAACTTTCCTTTAAATAAAAGCTGGGAACAAGCATTCTTGTTGAGCAAAGAGTGTTTTTCAGCAAGCCCTGAGAGTAATAGTTTTTAATAGTTCCTATCGATTGTAATAGTCTTCCTTCATTGTCTCACCAGACAACTTATTGTGCCTTTTCTCATGTTTCCAACAGGTGGTTTGTGTTTGACACGGACACAAAAGACTTGGTCACCGTTCACACGGATGGAAATGAACAGCTCTCCGTAATGCGTTACTCCCCAGGTCAGCGTGCAGACCGCCCCGCTGTGCAGCTGCAAAAGATGTGTGAAATTCCGTGTAGATGTCTTTTAAGGAAAAACTCGCACAAGACTCCTCAGAGCAAGTTTATACTGCACACAACTGTGGCATTCGGGTGTCCTCGTCCCCACTGTGGGTCCCTGTGCTTGGGGGTTTTTACCTCCTTACTGTGGAAAATGTCAAACGTAGGCAAAACCAGACCAGTTTGCATAATGAATCCCCGTATATCCATGACCGGGCTGCAGAAGTTACGGACTCCCAGCCGACTTGTTCATCCAGAGCCCTACCCACCACCCCTTCCCATGTGATTTTGAAGCAGTTCCCAGACGTCTCGTCCTTTCATCGATTAATGTTGCTACATATAACCTTAAAAAGATGAAGCCTCCTTATTTTTTAAGAGCTTTATTTAGTTGTAATTTACAGACAGTACTTTACCCATAAGGGTACATTCAGTGAGTCTGGGTGAATTCATGCCGTTGTACAGCCGTAACCACAAAGCAATTTAAGGACCTTTCCAGCACCCGAAAAGATCCCCCCCCACCCCGCCCCTTAGCAATTACTCTCTACTCTCACCCCTTAGCCTTAGGCAACCACTGATCTGTTGTTCTGTTCTATAAATTGCTTTTTCTGGACACTGTCATATACTACACAGCCTGTAGCATGTGGCTTCTTTTCCCTAGAATACTGTTTTCGAGATTAATTCATGTTATTATATGTGTATCAGTGGTTTATTCCTTTTTAGTTTTTTTTTTTAAGTTTATTTTTTTGAGAGAGAAAGAGAGAGACATCGTGAGTGGGGGAAGAGCAGAGAGAGAGAGGGAGACACAGAACCTGAGCTGTCAGCACGGAGCCCGACGCGGGGCACGAACTCACAAACCGTGAGATCATGACTTGAACCAAAGTTGGACGTTTAACCGACGGAGCCACCCAGGCTCCCCAGTAGTCTATTCCTTTTCAATTGCTCAATAGAATAGATAGTATCCCATTCTGTAGACGTACCTCCGCGTGTTTATCCATCCGTCAGTTAGCGGTCACATGGGTTGTTTCTGGGTTTTGGCTGTTGCGAACAGTGCCGCTGTGAACATGCATTATACGTTTCTTTGTAGCCATTTGTTTTCATTCCTCTGCGGTCAGTTCCTAGGAGTAGGACTGGTGGATTGCACGGTAAATTTGTGTCTAGCATTGTATGAAGCTGTGCCAAACTGCTGTCCAGAGAGGCTGCACCGTTTTACGTTCCCGCCAGCCACGCATGAGGGTTCTGGTTTCTTCACGTTTCCACCGACATCTGGTAGTGCCTGCGCCTTTTAGGACGGCCGTTCTGGTAGGGGCGGAGTAGCATCCCGACGCGGTTTGATTTTGCATCTCCCCCACCGCTGGCAAAGATGCTGAGTGTGTTTTCCTGTGTCTGCCAGTCACTCCTGTCTCTGTGGTGAAATACCTTTGCAGATATTTGGCCTGTTTTTTTAATTAGGTTGTCTTACTCTTGCGTTGGAAGAGTGCTTTCTAGAGTCTGCGTGGAAGTTCTTTTTTTTTTTTTTTTTAATTTTTTCATGTTTGTTTATTTATTGAGAGAGAGAGAGAGAGAGAGAGAGAGCAAGCCAGGGAGGGGCAGAGAGAGAGGGAGAGAGAAATCCCAAGCAGAGCCTTGATGCGGGGCTCGAACTACCGGACTGTGAGATCGTGACCTGAGCTGAAACCAAGAGTCGGACGCTCAGCTGACTGAGCCACCCAGGGGCCCCTACGTAGAAGTTCTTTCCCAGATGCACCGTGTGCAAATATTTGCCCCCAGTGTGTGACTTGTCTTTTCATCTTCTCAAAGGGGTCTTTTGAAGCAAAAGCTTTCAATTTTGGTGAGGTCCAGTTTGCCGTGTTTTTCTCTGATGGATCGTGACTTTGCTGTCAGACTCCGGTCATGAAGCGTTTCCCTGCTGCTTTGTTTTAGAAAGGTGTTTGTTTTGGCCTTGACGTTTAGTTGATTCTTGGGTATTGCAAGAGGCAAATGTTTAATTTGTTCTGTGTGTCGTTATCCACTTGTCCCAGCACCAGTCTCTCAAAGGGCAATCCTTCCCCTGTCAGATGATCTTCACACGCCTGTCAAAAACCCTGTGTTTATCCCATGCCAGTCCTATGCGGTCTCAATGGCCGTCAGTTCGGAGTGAGTTGGTTTTTTTTTTAATGTTTATTTATTTTTGAGACAGAGAGAGAGAGAGAGACAGTGCAAGCAGGGGAGGGACAGAGAGAGAGGGAGACACCGAATCCGAACCAGGTTCCAGGCTCCAAGCTGTCAGCACAGAGCCCGACACAGGGCTCCAGCTCATGAACCGCGAGGCCATGACCTGAGCCGAAGTCAGACTCCGAACCGACTGAGCCCCCCGGGTGCCCCGTAGTTCAGAGTGAGTTTTAAAGCTGAGCCGTTGAACTCCTCCAACTTTGCGGTGCCTTTTCAGAGTTGTTTTGGCCATTATAGGTCCTCACCATTCGTATATAAATTTTATAATCAGCTCATCCATTTCTAACTTTAAAAAGTCTGCCACTGGGGCGCCTGGGTGGCTCAGTCGGTTAAGCGTCCGACTTCAGCTCAGGTCACGATCTCATGGTCCGTGAGTTCGAGCCCCGCGTCGGGCTCTGGGCTGATGGCTCAGAGCCTGGAGCCTGCTTCCGATTCTGTGTCTCCCTCTCTCTCTGCCCCTCCCCCGTTCATGTGCTGTCTCTCTCTGTCTCAAAAATAAATAAACGTTACAAAAAAAATTTTTTTTAAGTCTGCCAGGATATTAATAGGGGTTATGTTGAATTTGTAGATCAGTACGGGGAGAATTGCTGATGTGACAGTGCTGAGTCTTAATCCTTGAGCACAGAATGTCCATTTATTCAAATCTTTTTTTCTCGGCATTGTTTCCATTTTCAGTGCACAAGTTACACTTCCTTTGTTAAGTTTATTCCTAAGTGGTGTTATATCTTTTTTTTAACGTTTATTTCTTACTGAGAGACAAAGACAGGACATGAGCAGGGGAGGGACAGAGAGAGGGGGAGACACAGAATCTGAAGCAGGCTCGGACTCACAAACCGCAAGATCATGACCTGAGCCAAAGTCAGATGCTTAGCTGACTGAGTCGCCCAGGTGCCCCTAAGCGGTATTATTTCTATGCCATTGTGAATGGAATTATTTTCTTAACTTTATTTTCAGAATGTTGGTTGCTAGCATAGAGAAATAAAAGTGACTTTTGCACATGGATCTTATATCCTGCCACCTTTTAAACTCCTTTATTAATCTTGGTAGTCGTGCGTGTGTATGTAAAATCCTTGGGATTTTCTTCATACAAGATCACGTCATCTGCAAAAAAGAGCGTTTTGCTTCTTCCCTCCCGATCTGGATGCCTTTAATTATTTCTTCTTTATTGCATTAGGCAGACCCTCCAATACAAGGTTGGAGAAGTGGCAAGAATGCAGCCCGGCCTTGCTCCCAGTTTTCGGGGAAGAGCTCTCGGCCATTCACCACGAAATATGATGTTACGTGCCCTTTAGCGTGATGAGCAAGGGCCTTCCTACTCCTAATTTGTTGAGGGTTTTTATCAAGAATGGGTACGGGATTTTATCAAATGCTTTTCTTTTGTCAAATACATCTATTAAGATGACAAGGTGATTTTTTTAATATGGTCTGTTATATTAATTTTCAAATGTTGACCCAACCTCGCGTTCCTGGGACAAATCCCACTTGATCTTGGCATATCGTCCTTTTTAGATATCGCTGGATTCCATTCGTCAAGGATTTTCGCGTCTCTGTTCATGAGGGCTGTTGGTCTGTGTCTCTCTTTTCCTGTGATGGTTTTGTGTGGCATGGTTATGAGAGTGCTGCTGTCTTACAGAGAACGTTGGGAGATGCTCCTTCCTGGCTTATCTTCTGAAAGCGTATCTTAAGGATTAATGTTATTTCTTTATTAAATATCTGGTAGAATTCACGTGAATTTTGTGAACCATCTGGGCTTTTCCCAGATGTGGAAGGATTTTTAGTTATTAATTACTAATCCAGTTTCTTGTTGTAAGTCTCTTCCGAATGTTTGTTACTTCTTGAGCTGGCTTTGGTAGATTGTCCGTTTCATCTAAGTTGTCATAATGTGTTGGCACGAAGTCATTCCTGATATTTGCTTACAATCCTTTTAATTCTCTTGAGGTTGGCAGTGGGGTCTCCTCATTCATTCTTGATTCTGGAATCTCTGTCCTCTCTTTTCCTCTTGGTCAGTCTGTCAATTTTTTTTTTTAATTTTTTTTTTTCAACATTTTTAATTTATTTTTGGGACAGAGAGAGACAGAGCATGAACGGGGGAGGGGCAGAGAGAGAGGGAGACACAGAATCGGAAACAGGCTCCAGGCTCCGAGCCATCGGCCCAGAGCCTGACGCGGGGCTCGAACTCACGGACCGCGAGATCGTGACCTGGCTGAAGTCGGACGCTTAACCGACTGCGCCACCCAGGCGCCCCTTGTCTGTCAATTTTGTTGATCTTTTCAAAACACCAACTCCTGTTTTTATTGATATTTCTTTTTTCGCTGTTTTTCCTGTTCTTTATTTTTTCCCCTTCCTCTGCTTGATTAATATGTAGTTTGCTCTTCTTTTTTAGTTTCTTACGGTAGATAAGCTTAGGTTACTGATTGGAGACCTTTCCTTTCTGGTATAGATGTGTTTAAAGCTATAAATTTCCCCCATCAGCTGTGCTTCAGTCACATCCCATAAATGTTGATACATTGTGTCTTCATTTCCATTCAGTGAAAAATATTTCCTAATTTCCTTAATGATTTCTTCTCTGGCCTGTGAGTTATTTAGACGTGTATTGTTTAATTTCCAAATAGTTGGGGGATTTCCCATATTTTTTCCTGTTCTCTAATTTAACTTCATGGTGACCATAGAATGCGTTTTGTATGACTCTAATCACCTTCAATTCATTGAGACTTGTTTTTATAGCCTAACACGTGCTCTATCCTGGGCGACGTCCCAGGTATGCTTGAGAAGAATGTGTATTTAGGGGCGCCTGGATGGCTCAGTCAGTTGAGCCTCTGACTTCGACTCAGGTCACGATCTCACAGCTCGTGAGTTCGAGCCCCGCATCGGGCCCCGTGCCGACAGCTCAGAGCCTGGAGCTGCTTCGGATTCTGCGTCTCCCTCTCTCTCTGCCCCGAACCCACTCACATTCTGTCTCTGTCTCTCTCAAAAAAAAAAATAAATAAACATTAAAAAAAAAGAAAAAGAACGTGTATTCCACACTCCTGGGCGGCATGTCCTAGATAAGTCGGTTAGAACAAGGTGGTTAATGATCTTCAGAGTTAATGGATGGTGTTGTTCAGTTCATCTGTATCCCTGCTGATTTTCTGTCTGACTGTTCTGTCATTTGTTGAGAGGGAGGAGCTGGAACCTCCAGCTGTTACTGTGGATTGTTCATTTCTCTTAGCTGCTCTCACAACTTGGCTTCATGTAGTTTCAGTGGACGATGGGACAGAGCTGGGCTCAGACACCTCAAGCCAGGAAGGCATCCTCTGCCAGTGGACGTGTGGGCAGGTAGAACGTGGCCAGATTCGGGCTGTTTCTAGGTCTGCCCGGCTTTCACTTCCGCTGTGCAGCCTCGGTGTGGCCAGGAGCGTCTGGGTAGCTGGGGGCCCCTCCTGCCTGCCGCACAGCCTGCACGCAGCCTCCCGTCACCGGGAACAGGCTCGCTCCAGCCACAACCGTAACTGCAGGCTGGTAAAGCCGTTGGCCCTCTCCGCTCAACCACCCTGGAGAGCGTCACTTCCGCCGACGGGGTTGCTGGGCGTGAGTGTCACCCGGGGCTCTACGAGGAGTGAGCCGCTTGACCATAGAAACAGAGCCCCTGGTCCTCACAGCCAGCTCTGCCCTGCCAGACCCCCTGAGCCAGCCCGGCTGGAGGGGTGAGAACAGCCCCAGCCCCAGGCAGGCACACTGCAAGGCTCATACCGTTCTCACCCCAGATTCAGCAGTTTCTTTTATATATACGTGTTTGCTTATTTTTGAGAGAGAGGGAGGGAGAGAGCGAGCTAGTGGGGGCGGGGCAGAGAAAGAGGGAAACAGGACCCAAAGTAGGCTCCGCGCTGTCAGCACAGAGCCCAACGCAGGGCTCAAACCCATGACCCACGAGATCATGGCCTGAGCCGAGGTCTGACGCTTCACCCACGGAGCCACCCACACGCACCCACCCCCCGCCCCCAGATTCAGCAGTGTTTTAAGCATAAACGCTCCTCAGATGGTTTTATGTCTTTGGTCAATTTCCGGAGTCCTGACATGGTTATTTTTGTCGGTTTTGTGCGTCTTTATGATTGCCGTATGGGGAGAGGATCTGCCAGGCTTCTCACTAGGCCACAGCTGGAAGTCCTCCCGCTTATTTTTAGCACAGACACGGATCACTGTCACCTCCTCAACCCAAATTAGCGACAGCCTCTCCATATCATTAGCTATTCAGCCAGTATTCCAATTTTCAATTGGCTTGTTTTTTTAATGGTTTAAATTGGGTTCCAAAAAAGGCTCACACACAGTAATTGCTTGATATGTCTCTGAAGGCCCTCTTAATCCATAGTTTCTTGTGCTCGTTCTGTGCCCCTCCCCCACCCCACTCTCACCCTCGCCCTCTCCTGTGTGCGCTGTTGACTGGTTGGAGGAACGGGCTCCGTTTCTCCCGTAGCGTTTCCCACACTCTGGGTTTTGCCGAGTGCATCCCCATGGTGTTGTTCAACATGCTCCTCTGTCCCCTGTACCTCCTCTGACGTGATTTTTGGACCTAGAGTCTGGATTCCATTCAGGTTCAACATGTACTGGTGACTTCCTCCTACGGGAGACTCCTGTCTGCTCGTCTCACGTTCTGTGATGTTAGCAGCTATTGGTGTCCAATGCCTAGATCCATAAGGGGCAGCAGGTGAGTGGTTTCCCAGTGTTCGATTTTCTTGCTCATTCATTAGATACAGTATTTCTGTAAAGAGAAACTGCTTATCGTCTCTTGTTACCCAACAGTATGGTAGCAGTCATTGAGGAAAGGCAAGGTAAACACCTGGTTTCTCTTGCTTTGTTTACCAATTTCGGAGATAATGAGTTTGTCCTCTGTACCCTCTAACAGTGTCCAGTCGGTGGGGGGGGGGGGGGGCACCTGGGTGGCTCAGTCGGTTAAGTGTCCGACTCTTGGTTTCGGTTCAGGTCATGATCTCACGGTTGGTGAGTTCAAGCCCCATGTTGGGCTCTGCGCTGACGGTGCAGAGCCTGCTTAGAATTCTCTCTCTCAAATATAAACTAAGTGATATTTATTTAAAAAAAAAAAACAAAAAAACAGGGGCGCCTGGGTGGCGCAGTCGGTTAAGCGTCCGACTTCAGCCAGGTCACGATCTCGCGGTCCGTGAGTTCGAGCCCCGCGTCGGGCTCCGGGCTGATGGCTCGGAGCCTGGAGCCTGTTTCCGATTCTGTGCCTCCCTCTCTCTCTGCCCCTCCCCCGTTCATGCTCTGTCTCGCTCTGTCCCAAAAATAAAAAAATTAAAAAAAAAAAAACGTTGAAAAAAAAAAAAAAACAGTGATCAATTGGTGGTGATAGTTTGGGTGCCATTGTGAACTTAAGTGCGTTTGCTGTGTTTCAGCCTGTGATAGTTATGGGTGGAATGGTTGATTTGTCACCGGCCAGTGGAAGCCACCTGGGTTTGGCCCCTGAGTCCTTCTGACCGCGTGGTGCCAGGAGCGCTCATTGATGCTGGGCAGGTCTTTGCTTCTGGGCCTTGTCGTTGTTTGCTTGTGTCTTAGGAAGCGATGTTTTCCTGTGATATGCAGGATATTCAGCTCTGTGAGCACTCTCGGAAACAGCAGTTTTGGGGGCGCCTGGGGGGCTCAGTCGGTGAAGCGGCCAGCTTCAGCTCAGGTCATGATCTTGTGGTTTGTGGGTTCGAGCCCCACATTGGGCTCTGTGCTGACAGCTCAGAGCCCGGAGCCTGCTTCGGATTCTGTGTCTCTCTCTCGCTCTCTGCCCCTCCCCTACTCACGTTCTCTCTCTCTCTCTCTCAAAAATAAACATTTAAAAAAGAGAGAGAGAAATAGCAGTTTTGAACTGCTGCTTCTCTGTATGAATCCTCTGTTTCATAAGCTGATTGATAGCAGTCCCTACCCCATGGTAGGGCTGTGTCCTTGATCTCTACAGGTAATAACGTTATAGAAGGAGCACCCCTTCCAGACGTGTTTTCCATGCGCCCGAACAAAGTTCGTAACTCCTCACCCTAAACAGACAGCCTGGAACCTTTTCTCGATGTTGAGAAGGAGCTTACTCAGCTCAGAATGCCTTTCATTCTTGATGTTTTAAGTATCGTATTTCGTTCTGTTAATTCTGGCCGATATTCTGCCTCCTTCTCTGTGTTTTATGTGGTTCTCATCATTTTCTTGTTATTTGGAGTGTCTGTGAAGTGGAAAAGGCCCTCATCTACACCCTCTTGTCCTAGAAAAGCCCTCAGATACCTGTCAGCTCTTGCTAAGAGTCCTTTGGGGAATATGTTTGCCTTTCTTGTCAGTTGTGCTAATGACCATCCCCTGGAGATCAGAGAGCCCTTTTTATGGTAATCCTGCTTCTCAGGCTTTGGAGTCATTGAGTAGAGGCTGTGTGGGGCAAGATGATGGCCCTAGGCCAGACCAGGGCAACGTTTCTTCATTAACCAGGTGACCCTTGTCTCAAGATGGCTTCGTACACCCATGTTCATAGCATCATTACTCACAGTAGCTAAACTGTGGAAGCAACCGAAGTGGCCGTCAGTAGATGGATGGATAAGCAAAATGTCATATAAGCATTCGACAGAATATTACCCAGTCTTTATTTTTATTAGTTTTTAAAAATTTATTTACTTTTGAGAGAGAGAGAGAGAGAGAGAGAGTAAGCAGGGGAGGGGCAGAGAGAGAGGGAGACACCGAATCCGAAGCAGGCTCCACGCTCCGAGCTGTCAGCACAGAACCCAACGCGAGGCTCAAACCCACGAACCATGAGATCATGACCTGAGCCAAAGTCGGACGCTCAACCGACTGAGCTACCCAGGTGCCCCTATTACCCAGCCTCTAAAAAGAAGGAAATTCTGGGGCACCTGGGTGGCTCAGTCGGTTAAGCGTCTGACTTCGGCTCAGGTCATGATCTTGCAGTCAGTTGAGTCCGAGCCCTGTGTCGGGCTCTGTGATGACAGCTCGGAGCCTGGAGCCTGCTTCCGATCCTGTGTCTCCCTCTTTCTGCTCTTCCCCCACTCACACTCTGTGTGTGTCTCTCTCTCAAAATAACATAAACGTTAAAAAAATTTTTTTTAAAGAAGGAAATTCTGACACCTGCTTCTCCGATCGGATGAGGACGTTACACCGAGTGGAAGACAGCAGACACAAAAAGACAGATATTGTGTGATCCCACTTACATGAGGCACTTAGAGTGGTCAAAACCCTAGAGCTGGAGCCACCAAGAGTGTGACAAATGGTTCCATTCTGCAAGCGACCTCATTATTTTAGAGTTAACAGATGATAAGGTAGATAGTTCTTATCTTGAGATCATTTGCCAAGGGATGTTCGAGCCAGCACGCCGACTCGTCACATGGCAGACTTTCAGCCTTTCTTTACCCTTGAGCTGGGTCACGGGGCAGTGGAATTAACAACAAAATGCTGGGGCTTTGGAGTCCGACTGCCCGGTTCGATTCCCAGCTTCCATAAACCTGTATCACCTTGAGCAAGTGACTTTACTATGCATGCCTCCGTTTCCTCTCCCGAAAATGGAGATGTTAGTGTCTACCTGTCAGTAGGGTTTATGAGGTTTGAATAAATGGGTGTGGGATGAGTCTAGAATAGTACGTAGTGGACACTTAGGATTCGGTAGTCGTTGCCGTCGGCATTTAGCGTCTGTCATCAGTATTGCCGGGGCCCGGTCGCTTGGAGGAGTCAAGTGGATGGGGTTCCCATGCGGCTCTCCGGCCTTCTCGAGAACTGTCAGCAGCTGACCGTGCCCTTCTCCAGGCCCCTGCTGTCTTGGCCCAGTTTACTCTGTTCCGTTAGGATTCCTGCTCTGGACGGGCTGACTTGGTACTGCCAACGCCCTTATTTTGCGCCGGCCCTGGGCTAGGACTCCCGGCAGTGCCGTTCCCTGCAGGACTCCGTATCTTGGGAGAAGGAAAATCTGATGAAGGAGGTGGGGGCGGGCGCCTTTATTGAAGCCTTATGATGGGCCGGTGACCGCCGGGACCTTTACAAATGCCGTCAAGGGAACCCTCTGAATTGCTTGCAGAAAGGCACCGTGGGCCGTGCTTTGTAGATGGAGGGACTGGTGCTCAGAGCAGGGGTGCGTCCACAGCCCCCAAGCTCGTGTGCAGAGCCCCCCGCTACTCTCCGCCCCATTCTGGGCCTCAGGGTTCCCCCCCAACACACGCGGTTCCTGTCCCCTTCCTTCTGGTTCCTGCACTCAGGATAGCCTGACCATCTCTGGGTTAGTGGCTCACGCCTCATTTCCTTCCCGGTATTTCCATTTCTCCCCCCTCTGCCTTCACACGTGGCAAGTTCAGCTGCCAGCTGCCAGCGCTGGATCTGCTTTCGTGTTACATTGACTCCTTCCTCCCTGTGTTTCCACACAAGCTCCAAGGCCCAATCCCTTAGTCCTTCCTGAGGCCAGAGACCCAGGTGAAAGTGGCAACTGGAAGGGAGGTGGGAGGGGCCTTCCAGGCAGAGGTGAGGCAGGGCAGGGGGTGTAGGAGGGAGGACAGCGCGCAGAGGTGAGGCAAGAGGCACCTGCAGGGTAGGGGCGGGTGAGAACAGTGTGTGCGGAGGTCCGAGAGCCTGGCACACGGTGAGGAGCAAGGTGGCCACGTCCTGGAGGGCCCTGTGGGCCACCAAGGGAATGAGTCTCATCCTTCTGTGTCGGAGGGGCAGGGATAGGGTTCGTGAGGGGAGAGATCTGGTCAGGAGCAGATTTTCCAAAGCCAGCTTTGCAAGTGGTACGGGACTCCCTGAAAAGCAAGCTTTGCTCTCTGAATGGAGTCATTGATCTGGCTATTTTCTTTCTAAATCTGTCACGCAACCTAGCATCATCCCTCGTCATTGCCGAGAGTTTATTTTTACCAGTGGAAATGTCACCTGCGTATTTTTGCAGACGGGAACTTCTTGGCAATCGGCTCCCACGACAACTGCATCTACATCTACGGGGTCAGCGACAACGGGAGGAAGTACGCTCGCCTTGGCAAGTGCTCGGTAGGCAGGCGTGCTCACCGTTTCCGTGGAGACGGCTGTGGGCCTCACGGGTCAGTAGTGCCAGGAACGTCCGAGGCAAGTGACACGCACCCTGCTTTCTCTCTCCCAGGGTCATTCCAGCTTCATTACTCACCTGGACTGGTCTGTGAACTCGCAGTTCCTCGTGTCCAATTCCGGAGACTATGAAATCCTTTACTGTGAGTAGCACCCCGGGACGTGTCTGGGTTCAGATCACAGACAGCGTTCACTCTGAGACGACTTCCCCGACGTCCTGGGCACGTAGCATCATCTCCAGGCCTCGGTTTCTTTTTCAATAAAACGCGAGTTGGGCAGGACGACCTCCAAGGTCCTTCCCGCCACTGAGATACTTGGGGGCTCAGGCCGACCCGGGCCCCTGTGGAGCAGAAGACCCAAGGCTCCAAGGAGGAGGAGGCCAAATCCTAGAGGGAGAGGCCCGAGGGGGACGATTGTGGCAGAAGCGAGGGGGCAGAGCCATCACAGCAAGAGGGACCCTGGTGAAGGCATCCCTCCAAAAAGGCAGAGACTGACGTCTCCCCTGCCTGGGGGGCCGGGGGCTGGGGCGCCCTCCTCCTCCTCTCCCCACCCCTCCTGGCAGTGTCTGTGTCCGGGCGGGACCAGAGAACGGGGAGGAGGAGAAGGGCCGGCACTCACCGAGCACGCGTAACATACGGTGCTCTGCTTCCTCCGATGTTTGCCAAGCACCTGCCGTGTGCCCAGCTCCGGGCTGAGCACAGGGCGTCATGGGGCATGAGGAGGTCCCAGTTTCCACCCCGCTAGGTGATACTAAAAAATGCCCCCAAATTTACTTACATGTTCTGTCGTGATCCACAGCTCTCTCAGGCCTATCCCATTTTTGCAGACGGGAAATCTGGGTTCAGATACGAGGCCATAGGCGTCGAGAGCCACTGGTTCAGAGGCAGCCGTCCACGTGCTGAGGGAGCCGGGCAGGCGGGGCTGCTGGCGGTGGAGGAAAGAGGGAAACAGCACGTGCCAGGACCACACCTCCCCCCCACAGGCCAGGCGGCACAGTCCTCCCTCCCCACCCTCTGAGGCCCGGCCTGACACAGGGCAGAAGTGGGGGGACACAGGTCAGGGGTCTAGAATCTTCTCTTCTCAGACATGGTCTCATACTTTGAGTTCCCATTTGAGGAATAAATAAATCGCCTGGGTATGACTGGTGTCTGTCACTAACTCAGGGCTGAAGGGGTGTGTGTGTGTGTGTGTGTGTGTGTGTGTGTGTGTGTGTGTTGGGGGATAGCTGGGGAGCCTGACAGCAGGCAGGGCCCTGAGCAGGGAGGCAGTGAGCAGGTGGAGGCACCCGGGACGGTCAAAGGACAGAGAAACCAGGCTGCAGGAAACAGACCCAGAGAAGGAGGTAGGAGGTGCTGTCCCCCCAGCCCCGCTGAGTCCCCAGGGCTTGGGCACAGTTCCCGCTGTGAGCACAGCTCCCATAGGGCCGGGAAGGGGCAGGGGTCCCACTCCACAGGCCTCTGTAGCGGCCGGGGCACGGCTGTAGGGCCAGCCTGGTCAGGGGAGGAGAGGGGACTTGGGTGTGGGTGTCACCAGACTTGGATTTGCTTTTTCCAGGGGTGCCCTCTGCTTGTAAGCAAGTCGTAAGTGTGGAAACCACGAGAGACATCGAATGGGCTACGTACACCTGCACTTTGGGGTTCCATGTCTTTGGTAAGTTTTCTACAGCTTTCGTTCAGTTCAAACGTAAGATACATCCACTTGCAGAATATTTCTCTCATAGTCGTGAACTCTCACGGCCCCCACTTCTGTCAGACCCCTCCGATGCCACGTGAGCCCTGCAAGGACACTCGCCCTGCAGCTCCCAGGGGAAGGGCCAGGCGAGAACCGGGAAGATAGGTTTTCACCCTTTTCAATTGTATGAAGCTAGTCCTGACATAAATGCTCTAGGATCTTCTCATTCGAGGTTGTGCCAGACTTCCTGGGGAGATGGGCCAGATGGCACTCAATCCACGTATTTATCATTTGTTAGAATTATTATATTGTCTCGCTTCTTTAACTGAATTTCCTACTTCCTTTAAAGGTCAGATCAGAATATATTTATAAACGATCTCAAGTAAATTACCACCGTTTAGTAGAATAAGAAAGAAAAGACGGTATTTATCATCTCTTTATGTAAGACCATGAGTCAGTGAGTTGATCAGAACTGCACAAATTTCTTTAGAGCTGGCATTTTGTCATCCTCTGGTATAAGTGGTAGGGACCCCGGGTTTACCCTCCAGTTGAGAAACGGATGCACATCCAGCTGTCTCATATCCAAAGTCATTGGGACCAAAAGCGTTTCCCGGAGCGACGGTCAGGAGACACTACCCCGCCCCGGACCAGGCTCCAGGCCCATGGCAGGCAGACACTGCACCTGCCAGATGCTACCAGGCAAGCCGCAGCCCCAGAGCGCTGACACCAAGGCCCAGGCAGGGTTAAAAAGTCCTTTGGAGAGACTGTCACATATAAAGAGTTACCGCGAAAAAACAAAAGTTAGGAAACTGCAGGCTGAGGACTAGTCGGCTTCCTCTCAGGTGCTTTGGGAATAGAGGAAAGGCACTGGGTCCAAAACCAGGGTTTCTGGCACTGCCTCTGCTGTAGGGTCAAGAAGGGGCCCCTGAAAGATGTGATGGCCCAGAAAGCCCGCCATGGCTGCTCCCATGCGGTGGAACCGACTACGCGTTGATGGGCTTTCGGCCATCTTATCTCCTTGAGAGCTCGGTGGCAGTCCCCGTGCAGTGTGGCCTAGTGCTTCTGGAGTTTTCGGTGCTCTGTCTGTGGTCTTCATTTTAGGAGTGTGGCCAGAAGGCTCGGACGGAACCGACATCAACGCTGTCTGTCGGGCCCACGAGAGAAAACTCCTGTCCACCGGCGATGACTTCGGCAAAGTGCACCTCTTCTCTTACCCCTGCTCACAGTTCAGGGTAAGGTCCTCTGGACTGACCCTGCCCTCGGGGCGCATGCGTTCTGGCCTGAACTGGCTGTTCGGTAATGGATAATTGATAGAAAGGCACCGTGAGGGAACCTGCCGGTCGCACGTGCAGACATGACCATGTCATCTCACTGTCCTAGAGCTCTTCCGGGCTCCCCACTGCTCTCTGGGGAGAACCTGCACCCACGAAGCCCTTCGAGCTGCCTTGTCTACCTCGGTGGCTTCCTTCATGGGCCTCACGCCTCTCCCCTCACCAGGCTCTCCCTGCTCCTGCCCCATCCCTGCTGAGCTGAGCCAACACCAGTGTCCAGAACCCCCTTCCTTGTCCTTCCCAGACCTGACGTCCTCCGGCCTTCACCCTCAACCCCTGGCCCTGCTGGGTCCCTCCCTTGGGCTGGCCCCATGCCTGGTACAGCCCCCTGGTACTGAACATGTCCCAGCCCGGAGCAGTCATCTGCCTGTGTCTGTCCCCCAGCCAGGCCAGATTCTCGGTGTACAGGGAGGGCCTCTGTGTCGTTTATCTCCACGTCCCTCCTGTGCAGGTGCACAGGTGAGAGCTGCTGAGTGAGGGAGGAATTCTAGCCCCTTCCGACTGCACATGGTGCGCTCGGGGCTAAGCTCTTTCTGTGTCCTTCTTCCCCAGGCTCCTAGCCACATCTACGGTGGACACAGCAGTCACGTCACCAACGTCGACTTCCTCTGTGGCGACAGCCATCTCATCTCCACGGGTGGCAAGGACACAAGCATCATGCAATGGCGGGTCATTTAGTCCCAGCGAGAACCACGGGGAGCAGAACAGGGGCCGGCACGGACTCGTGCTCCGCCCCGCCACTGTGATTTCTGTTTTGTTTGAGAAGTTCTGACAAACCTCAGGAAAACCACTCCCTCTACCAGTCACCTTAGCTTAGCGCACCAGTGAGCGTCACACCGGATCAGTGGTTCACGGTTCTCCTCTGTTGTACAGTCTATAAAACAGTGCACATTTAATACTAAAAAAGATGCCAAGGTTTACATTACGGCGACAGCAACAGAAGTGACTGGCATATCCCTCGTAACTTTTCTACGAACCCTTCAAACCTGGTCACAGAATGCCTTTTAAAATATTGTACACAGGCTTTCCTATTTCGCCATCTAGCTCGCCAAGTCAAGTATTTATGAAAACGATGAGGTACCGCATTGTGATCGCTGTTGGCTAATTGGTCCCGAGAAGGATAAACCGAATGTGAAAGGGGGTGGGTGACTGATTCGCACAGCTGGATCAGGCAGTGCAGATAGGACTTCATTGGGCTACGTTTTCTAAGGGTTCGCTCAGTCCTCCCTCTGGGAGGCTGAGGCGAAAGGGGTTGTATTCTCCTTGGCGTGAAGCAGATTGTGCTCCAGGTCAGTTAAGTATTTCAGCAGGGCATATAGGCATATTGCAGAGTTTCAGTCACACTGTCTGCCTGACCGGATGCAGTCAGCCGCTTCACACCCTTCTGTTCCCCACGCACGTGGCCTGGAGAGTGGCAAAGACATTGAGCCACCTTCCTCTGTATAGTAATTGGCATGATACGGCATTGTACTTGTATAGGACTATAGCAATTCCTAATAAATACAGAAGGCTAGGCTTTACTATTTTATGCTCATGGACATTGTATATTTGTATTTTAAGACCAAGTAGACCAAGTCAAAACGGTATCTCTTAAGTGTACAATAAACCCACAGCGGGGAGAAGTTCCGGAAGGTTCCACCAGGTACCAAGGGCAGCTTCTTTTCCTGTCTCTTGTGCCTGGATGGCTCATTACGCTACAAAATAAGATTGCGTTCTGACGAGTAAAACACAGATGGCATACATTTGTCAAGAAGGCCTTATCCATTTGGACTGTGTGACAGATTGAAATTTATTGTTTACATTGGGGAATGTATCTCAGATTTTAAAATAGAAGAGTAATAAACAGACTTCAAAACAAATGCTAAGATTTCTACTTGTTCTAGGCCAGGAAATGAGTGGAATTATCTGACCTCCACGGTGCTGGTTGTTCAGAGTGGCTGATTAAGCACAACACTTGGAAGCATTTCTATCACAGCTCCCGCCTGCTGCGGACGGGCAGGGCACCGGTAACCAGCGCGTGTTAACGACGAATCTGTTTGTATGTATCCTTATCAAATATATTCTATGATGAAATTAAATCTGAAAAGGATTTCTTATCGACCTATAATCATGAAACTATATAAATTAAAAGATTTAAAATTAGATACGATTCACACTATATTCTGTTCCACATACATATTTTTTTTTTTCTCACCTGGGTCATTGGCAAATGACACTGTCGTTTGCGTACGGTGTGGAAGCCAGTGATCAGATCAGATGCCCTTGAAGAATTCGGCTTGCGGTCGCCTGGCTGGCTCAGTCAGAGGAGCACGTGACCCGTGATCTCGGGGCTGTGCGTTCGAGCCCCACGTTGGGGGTAGAGACTGCTAAAATAAATAAATAAATAAAACCTTTTTTTTTTTTTTTTAATTCAGCTTACTTACCACACCTAGTTGTTATTTTACTTGGTTATGTAATACCGGCAAAAATGATGATCTTCACATTCAGAATGAGGGGCATACCCAGCTCAGGGAAGGGGAAGGGGACCCATTTATTGAATCGTGAGCTAGAAGATCTACTTTTATTTCTGTACACTTCCGTTGTTCTCCAGGCTCAGTCATGGAAAAAGGATATTTATATACACTATTCCCTATTACTGTCATCGTCACATTTGTCTGCATTTTAAATGGAATTCTTTTTTTTTTTTAATTTTTTTTTTTCAACGTTTTTTATTTATTTTTGGGACAGAGAGAGACAGAGCATGAACGGGGGAGGGGCAGAGAGAGAGGGAGACACAGAATCGGAAACAGGCTCCAGGCTCCGAGCCATCAGCCCAGAGCCTGACACGGGGCTCGAACTCACGGACCGTGAGATCGTGACCTGGCTGAAGTCGGACACTTAACCGACTGCGCCACCCAGGCGCCCCTAAATGGAATTCTTTAAACAGCCCAGTATGAGCCTCGTAGGCATTCATCACTCACTGGTTCACTCATCAGTAGGGCCGGCGGTGGTCAAGGACCCCCACTGTTCCCTGTGGGAACAGCCCTGACCCTCCAAGACCCCGCTGGGACAAGAGGCCCCGGACGCAGAGGCGGATGCCAGGCCTCTTCCTCCCAGTGGCCGTGGCCACATCAGCTCAGCATGGCTGCGGAGGGTGACGGCTGTCGCCCTGATCTCGGTGAGGTGCGGACGGCGCGGACCAGGCTGCGGCGACAGAAGGGGAGAAGTGAAGGGATGGTCCGAGGGGGGTTTAGTGGGGAACGTCGGCAGGTGAAGGGTCGCGTGTGGGCAGGGAGTGAACCCGGCTCCCCGACTCTTCTGTGATCAGATGGCCGCGCCCCTGGCGAAGACACACAGGGCACTGCAAGTTGGAAAGAGGAGAATGAGCCGGTCCTGGGACGGATGCGGTGAGGCGAGGGGCCTCTGTGACATCCGAGTACAAAATGCGGAAGTAGGTGTTCGGCCGGCAGGCTCCGAGCAGAAATCCAGCAGCAGGTGCCACCGCGGGGCTCTCCACAGAAGGCCTCC
Organism: Neofelis nebulosa; assembly: GCF_028018385.1. Lineage (NCBI taxonomy): Eukaryota > Metazoa > Chordata > Mammalia > Carnivora > Felidae > Neofelis > Neofelis nebulosa. Next base: position 143,281,059 of record NC_080788.1, read on the forward strand.
GTGGCCGAGACTGCAGGAAGCTGGTCCGGCCGGGCCAGGAGAGGGCCTCTGACCCAGCCAGGGGCGCTGGGGATTCCACGGCCCGCAAAGGAGCGCCTTGGGGAAGGCCAGGAGAGCGATGGTCCACCCAAGGGCCCACTCAGGCATCTTCCCGACCCCCCAACTTTGTTGAGCCACTACTCCCGCTGCCCAAAGTTGCACGTTCTACCCGTTAATCGTTTTTTTCTGCGATCTGGGAACAGACTCCCATCCTGGGAGCTTCAAGGCAGAGAAGCACGTTGAAGGAGCAACGTCTGAGTCCCTCTGGCCTCCTCGGACGGGGTCCGTCTAATCGCACAAGTGGGGAGGCAGCTGTTTGGTGAAAACGAGCACGAAACGTGTACTTATTACAAGGTAGAAACGGATTCCCGGTTCTTCCTACTGACACGGTGGTTTGCTCCCTTTGAACTTTATGGACAATGTCAAACGTCCACAAAAGTAGTGACAGCCTCCCACGGGGCTTCGAAAGTTACCGACATTCGGAGAATCTTGATTCCTCTGCGTCCCCTGCTTTTGGGGGCCGGGAGGACAGGAGTGTTTTCAGAGCAGGTCCAGGCCAGCAAATCATTCACCTGTGAATAACTTGAGCCTGCCGCTTTGAGGAGAACAGCTTATTTTCTGTAACCGCCGCAACACCATCACGGCTGACGAACTGAACAGTGATGGCTTGTGGTCCGGTACCCAGCCCGCGTTCAAATGTCTCAAGTTGTCAAACCAGCCACGTCTCCCTGCCAGGCACCGCCCGGGGCCACCATACAACCATACTGAGTACAGGACACACAGCCCGCCTCCAAGCCTGGGGGCGGGGCTCAAGCCCACACGGGCAGCTTAGCTCAGGATGATTCTCCAGAACCCACTTCTGCCCCCCCCTCCCCCAGCTCGCAGCCAGTCTGCACCCTGCCCCTCCCACGCCCTGCCCCTGGTCCCCTGGGGAAACTCCCCTTCTGGGTCACCCAGCCTGGATCCTTCCCGCCTTGGCTGGCAGGTGAGACCCAGACCGGCGGGACACAGGGAGCAAGCCGCTTGCTCAGAAATCTCGGCTCCCGGGGTGCCTGGGTGGCGCAGTCGGTTAAGCGTCCGACTTCAGCCAGGTCACGATCTCGCGGTCCGTGAGTTCGAGCCCCGCGTCAGGCTCTGGGCTGATGGCTCGGAGCCTGGAGCCTGTTGCCGATTCTGTGTCTCCCTCTCTCTCTGCCCCTCCCCCGTTCATGCTCTGTCTCTCTCTGTCCCAAAAATCAATTAAAAAAAAAAAAAAGTTGGAAAAAAAAAAAAAAAAAGAAATCTCGGCTCCCCTTGGAGGGAGGAGCCCGGTTCACAGGCAGCAGAGTTCCAGCCCCTCCACTCTCTCCCGGGCGTCTCAAGAAGAGGACACAGGCTCCTGCCACCGTGGGGCCGGGAACCCGGGGTTGGCATACACACTTTCCTGCTATCTTTGGTCACATGAGCACCCCACACTCAGGAAACCTAAGGGAGGGGTGAGGTTGAGGGCTGGAGAACACAGAATTTGCCGGAGCTCATAAGGTGGATGAGTTAGCAACAAATTTGGTTATTTGGGCTGAGAGCAAAGTAGGTGCTGGAGCAGCCATGGAATGAAGACTGAAAAAAGCAATCCTCAAGGCTGGATTGAAACCTAAAGCCCACCTCCCCTCCCCAGGCCGCCACTGGCTGCGGGTGCGCCACCTGGTGGAGGAAAAGAAAACAGCCGGCTTCTCTGCCTCCCGCCTGCCCGCCCAACCGGGTTCTGACCTCCTTCCACTGCGAGTGTGGAGGAGAAAGGAAAACGCTTATGACGAGGATTTCTACTCCTGGATGGAGCAGGTGATTCAACCGGCCCTCCTCAAGGAGCTTTCAGAGGTCCTCGGAGAGCTCCAACATTGCAGGTGGTCTCACCCGGGTCCCCCTCACCTGGGTAAAGGTGCTCCGAGTGGTAGCTTCTTCCCCTCCACCCCTCCAGGAGTTCCTGTGGACAGGATCCAAGATGACCCCACCCGGGTTCTCTGTGCCTCCCGTGCCCTGACACCAGTGTGGGGGGCGGTTACTTCCTCCCACACACAGCCTTCTCTGGGCTTCTGGATGAGGGTCACCTCCTGCCTTTAGATCTTCAGCCATCAGTCTACCAATGGCAGGGGACACACGCCAAGGGCTCCAGGGGCTTGGTGTGAGAGAGGAGCAACCCCACCCCTCCCTCTTGGGAGAAAGGAGTCTGGGATTAACAGCTCAACTTGGCCGGTAGGAAATGCCCCTTACAAATACTTTTTCAAAATTCCAATTCCCAACCCTTTTATACCCAGAACATGGATGGGGGAGTGAGGACATCTCTTGGGAACCTCCTCGGTGAATTCTGCCCGTGGTCTAGCAGCACCTTTGGACGGTGGTATCCACTGGATCTCGGCTCCTCTACTGAAATGTCACTTCAACATCTCGCTACACGACACCTGGCTACACGGCTGCCGTAAATATCCTTGCAGCTTCTTTGTGTATATGAGCAAGTTTGGCACCGCCCCTCGGGGTGGGACACCGGTTTTCTAGGGCACAGCTTCACCAGATCCTGCCCAGTCTTTACGCTCGGCTGTGGCGCCAGCAGAGTTCTTGCTTCCGGGCCGACATTCACCGGCAGCTCTGAGAGGTGGGATCACTCTTGCCCCTCTCTGAAGATGAAGAGACAGAGAATTAGGAAGCTAGAGGTGCTTGCCCAAGGCCGCCCAGCTAGCTGGTGGCAGAGCGAAGGGGGACACTCCCGGGTCTCTTGAGCTGTGTTCCATGCCAGTGTTCTCAGACCGATGCTCTGCAGAGCGCTATTCAAGAAGTTGCTCCTACAGGGTTTCCGAATGACTTTAGCAAGTGCCACATACCGTGCACGGTGTGTAGTAAATAGGGACTCGAGCACAGGTTGCCTGTTTACTGCATTGAAAGCTCTATGATAAAGAAGTCTGTGTACATTGGCATCTCCTACACTTGAGCATTGGGCACTTTTGCTCCCATGACGCTGCTTATTGGCCACGGGCCAACGTTCCATGGCATACCATCTTGGGAAACACCGTGGGAGAAGGTTAGTCATACAGAAGCTTAATATAACAAAGAAGTGAAACAGAACCCAGATGCCAAACGATTCTCCATTCCTTCCCTCCCCCCCCCCCCTTAGAAGTAGCACTGTGTCCCGACTTCAATCATGGCAGGTCTGTGGCATCACAGAAGGGATTTTCAGAAACTCAGACACTGCAGGAAAACGCTTTTTCCATGTTCAGGCATGTTCGTTCCTGCATCTTCTTCCCACAATGAGACAACTCCCAGGCTCAGGCATCAGCCAGGAGCAGTGGATGGAGAAGACCCAGCATGCTCAGGACAGCCAGATGGGGAGATCTAAAGTCCAGGAGGGCAGCCAAGCAGCCAGGACACTCTTACCTCCCTGGAGGTACTCTGGCTGAACCCCACAGCAGGGGTCCCTCGTGCAATGGTGGTACTGCAGGGGAACTCAGGGGTCATCTTGTGGGAGTA